>NC_135783.1:238091971-238194221 GCF_051106095.1 Pogona vitticeps | reverse complement strand
AAAAACAGACTTCTCCACAAAAAGCCTACCTTTCGCGTCCTTCCCAGCCAAAACCCTTAAGGAAAATGGGACACAGGCTCCAGTAAAATCAGGATTCAAACTACTAGGCCCCTCCCACTAGACCATGTGATGAGCCAGAACAAAGAGACAGGAAAAAACAGACTTCTCCACAAAAAGCCTACCTTTCGCGTCCTTCCCAGCCAAAACCCTTAAGGAAAATGGACACAGGCTCCAGTAAAATCAGGATTCAAACTACTAGGCCCTCCCACTAGACCATGTGATGAGCCAGAACAAAGAGACAGGAAAAAACAGACTTCTCCACAAAAAGCCTACCTTTCGCGTCCTTCCCAGCCAAAACCCTTAAGGAAAATGGACACAGGCTCCCAGGCTCCAGTAAAATCAGGATTCAAACTACTAGGCCCTCCCACTAGACCATGTGATGAGCCAGAACAAAGAGACAGGAAAAAACAGACTTCTCCACAAAAAGCCTACCTTTCGCGTCCTTCCCAGCCAAAACCCTTAAGGAAAATGGACACAGGCTCCAGTAAAATCAGGATTCAAACTACTAGGCCCTCCCACTAGACCATGTGATGAGCCAGAACAAAGAGACAGGAAAAAACAGACTTCTCCACAAAAAGCCTACCTTTCGCGTCCTTCCCAGCCAAAACCCTTAAGGAAAATGGACACAGGCTCCAGTAAAATCAGGATTCAAACTACTAGGCCCTCCCACTAGACCATGTGATGAGCCAGAACAAAGAGACAGGAAAAAACAGACTTCTCCACAAAAAGCCTACCTTTCGCGTCCTTCCCAGCCAAAACCCTTAAGGAAAATGGACACAGGCTCCAGTAAAATCAGGATTCAAACTACTAGGCCCTCCCACTAGACCATGTGATGAGCAGAACAAAGAGACAGGAAAAAACAGACTTCTCCACAAAAAGCCTACCTTTCGCGTCCTTCCCAGCCAAAACCCTTAAGGAAAATGGACACAGGCTCCAGTAAAATCAGGATTCAAACTACTAGGCCCTCCCACTAGACCATGTGATGAGCCAGAACAAAGAGACAGGAAAAAACAGACTTCTCCACAAAAAGCCTACCTTTCGCGTCCTTCCCAGCCAAAACCCTTAAGGAAAATGGACACAGGCTCCAGTAAAATCAGGATTCAAACTACTAGGCCCTCCCACTAGACCATGTGATGAGCCAGAACAAAGAGACAGGAAAAAACAGACTTCTCCACAAAAAGCCTACCTTTCGCGTCCTTCCCAGCCAAAACCCTTAAGGAAAATGGACACAGGCTCCAGTAAAATCAGGATTCAAACTACTAGGCCCTCCCACTAGACCATGTGATGAGCCAGAACAAAGAGACAGGAAAAAACAGACTTCTCCACAAAAAGCCTACCTTTCGCGTCCTTCCCAGCCAAAACCCTTAAGGAAAATGGACACAGGCTCCAGTAAAATCAGGATTCAAACTACTAGGCCCTCCCACTAGACCATGTGATGAGCCAGAACAAAGAGACAGGAAAAAACAGACTTCTCCACAAAAAGCCTACCTTTCGCGTCCTTCCCAGCCAAAACCCTTAAGGAAAATGGACACAGGCTCCAGTAAAATCAGGATTCAAACTACTAGGCCCTCCCACTAGACCATGTGATGAGCCAGAACAAAGAGACAGGAAAAAACAGACTTCTCCACAAAAAGCCTACCTTTCGCGTCCTTCCCAGCCAAAACCCTTAAGGAAAATGGACACAGGCTCCAGTAAAATCAGGATTCAAACTACTAGGCCCTCCCACTAGACCATGTGATGAGCCAGAACAAAGAGACAGGAAAAAACAGACTTCTCCACAAAAAGCCTACCTTTCGCGTCCTTCCCAGCCAAAACCCTTAAGGAAAATGGACACAGGCTCCAGTAAAATCAGGATTCAAACTACTAGGCCCTCCCACTAGACCATGTGATGAGCCAGAACAAAGAGACAGGAAAAAACAGACTTCTCCACAAAAAGCCTACCTTTCGCGTCCTTCCCAGCCAAAACCCTTAAGGAAAATGGACACAGGCTCCAGTAAAATCAGGATTCAAACTACTAGGCCCTCCCACTAGACCATGTGATGAGCCAGAACAAAGAGACAGGAAAAAACAGACTTCTCCACAAAAAGCCTACCTTTCGCGTCCTTCCCAGCCAAAACCCTTAAGGAAAATGGACACAGGCTCCAGTAAAATCAGGATTCAAACTACTAGGCCCTCCCACTAGACCATGTGATGAGCCAGAACAAAGAGACAGGAAAAAACAGACTTCTCCACAAAAAGCCTACCTTTCGCGTCCTTCCCAGCCAAAACCCTTAAGGAAAATGGACACAGGCTCCAGTAAAATCAGGATTCAAACTACTAGGCCCTCCCACTAGACCATGTGATGAGCCAGAACAAAGAGACAGGAAAAAACAGACTTCTCCACAAAAAGCCTACCTTTCGCGTCCTTCCCAGCCAAAACCCTTAAGGAAAATGGACACAGGCTCCAGTAAAATCAGGATTCAAACTACTAGGCCCTCCCACTAGACCATGTGATGAGCCAGAACAAAGAGACAGGAAAAAACAGACTTCTCCACAAAAAGCCTACCTTTCGCGTCCTTCCCAGCCAAAACCCTTAAGGAAAATGGACACAGGCTCCAGTAAAATCAGGATTCAAACTACTAGGCCCTCCCACTAGACCATGTGATGAGCCAGAACAAAGAGACAGGAAAAAACAGACTTCTCCACAAAAAGCCTACCTTTCGCGTCCTTCCCAGCCAAAACCCTTAAGGAAAATGGACACAGGCTCCAGTAAAATCAGGATTCAAACTACTAGGCCCCTCCCACTAGACCATGTGATGAGCCAGAACAAAGAGACAGGAAAAAACAGACTTCTCCACAAAAAGCCTACCTTTCGCGTCCTTCCCAGCCAAAACCCTTAAGGAAAATGGACACAGGCTCCAGTAAAATCAGGATTCAAACTACTAGGCCCTCCCACTAGACCATGTGATGAGCCAGAACAAAGAGACAGGAAAAAACAGACTTCTCCACAAAAAGCCTACCTTTCGCGTCCTTCCCAGCCAAAACCCTTAAGGAAAATGGACACAGGCTCCAGTAAAATCAGGATTCAAACTACTAGGCCCTCCCACTAGACCATGTGATGAGCCAGAACAAAGAGACAGGAAAAAACAGACTTCTCCACAAAAAGCCTACCTTTCGCGTCCTTCCCAGCCAAAACCCTTAAGGAAAATGGACACAGGCTCCAGTAAAATCAGGATTCAAACTACTAGGCCCTCCCACTAGACCATGTGATGAGCCAGAACAAAGAGACAGGAAAAAACAGACTTCTCCACAAAAAGCCTACCTTTCGCGTCCTTCCCAGCCAAAACCCTTAAGGAAAATGGACACAGGCTCCAGTAAAATCAGGATTCAAACTACTAGGCCCTCCCACTAGACCATGTGATGAGCCAGAACAAAGAGACAGGAAAAAACAGACTTCTCCACAAAAAGCCTACCTTTCGCGTCCTTCCCAGCCAAAACCCTTAAGGAAAATGGACACAGGCTCCAGTAAAATCAGGATTCAAACTACTAGGCCCTCCCACTAGACCATGTGATGAGCCAGAACAAAGAGACAGGAAAAAACAGACTTCTCCACAAAAAGCCTACCTTTCGCGTCCTTCCCAGCCAAAACCCTTAAGGAAAATGGACACAGGCTCCAGTAAAATCAGGATTCAAACTACTAGGCCCTCCCACTAGACCATGTGATGAGCCAGAACAAAGAGACAGGAAAAAACAGACTTCTCCACAAAAAGCCTACCTTTCGCGTCCTTCCCAGCCAAAACCCTTAAGGAAAATGGACACAGGCTCCAGTAAAATCAGGATTCAAACTACTAGGCCCTCCCACTAGACCATGTGATGAGCCAGAACAAAGAGACAGGAAAAAACAGACTTCTCCACAAAAAGCCTACCTTTCGCGTCCTTCCCAGCCAAAACCCTTAAGGAAAATGGACACAGGCTCCAGTAAAATCAGGATTCAAACTACTAGGCCCTCCCACTAGACCATGTGATGAGCCAGAACAAAGAGACAGGAAAAAACAGACTTCTCCACAAAAAGCCTACCTTTCGCGTCCTTCCCAGCCAAAACCCTTAAGGAAAATGGACACAGGCTCCAGTAAAATCAGGATTCAAACTACTAGGCCCTCCCACTAGACCATGTGATGAGCCAGAACAAAGAGACAGGAAAAAACAGACTTCTCCACAAAAAGCCTACCTTTCGCGTCCTTCCCAGCCAAAACCCTTAAGGAAAATGGACACAGGCTCCAGTAAAATCAGGATTCAAACTACTAGGCCCTCCCACTAGACCATGTGATGAGCCAGAACAAAGAGACAGGAAAAAACAGACTTCTCCACAAAAAGCCTACCTTTCGCGTCCTTCCCAGCCAAAACCCTTAAGGAAAATGGACACAGGCTCCAGTAAAATCAGGATTCAAACTACTAGGCCCTCCCACTAGACCATGTGATGAGCCAGAACAAAGAGACAGGAAAAAACAGACTTCTCCACAAAAAGCCTACCTTTCGCGTCCTTCCCAGCCAAAACCCTTAAGGAAAATGGACACAGGCTCCAGTAAAATCAGGATTCAAACTACTAGGCCCTCCCACTAGACCATGTGATGAGCCAGAACAAAGAGACAGGAAAAAACAGACTTCTCCACAAAAAGCCTACCTTTCGCGTCCTTCCCAGCCAAAACCCTTAAGGAAAATGGACACAGGCTCCAGTAAAATCAGGATTCAAACTACTAGGCCCTCCCACTAGACCATGTGATGAGCCAGAACAAAGAGACAGGAAAAAACAGACTTCTCCACAAAAAGCCTACCTTTCGCGTCCTTCCCAGCCAAAACCCTTAAGGAAAATGGACACAGGCTCCAGTAAAATCAGGATTCAAACTACTAGGCCCTCCCACTAGACCATGTGATGAGCCAGAACAAAGAGACAGGAAAAAACAGACTTCTCCACAAAAAGCCTACCTTTCGCGTCCTTCCCAGCCAAAACCCTTAAGGAAAATGGACACAGGCTCCAGTAAAATCAGGATTCAAACTACTAGGCCCTCCCACTAGACCATGTGATGAGCCAGAACAAAGAGACAGGAAAAAACAGACTTCTCCACAAAAAGCCTACCTTTCGCGTCCTTCCCAGCCAAAACCCTTAAGGAAAATGGACACAGGCTCCAGTAAAATCAGGATTCAAACTACTAGGCCCTCCCACTAGACCATGTGATGAGCCAGAACAAAGAGACAGGAAAAAACAGACTTCTCCACAAAAAGCCTACCTTTCGCGTCCTTCCCAGCCAAAACCCTTAAGGAAAATGGACACAGGCTCCAGTAAAATCAGGATTCAAACTACTAGGCCCTCCCACTAGACCATGTGATGAGCCAGAACAAAGAGACAGGAAAAAACAGACTTCTCCACAAAAAGCCTACCTTTCGCGTCCTTCCCAGCCAAAACCCTTAAGGAAAATGGACACAGGCTCCAGTAAAATCAGGATTCAAACTACTAGGCCCTCCCACTAGACCATGTGATGAGCCAGAACAAAGAGACAGGAAAAAACAGACTTCTCCACAAAAAGCCTACCTTTCGCGTCCTTCCCAGCCAAAACCCTTAAGGAAAATGGACACAGGCTCCAGTAAAATCAGGATTCAAACTACTAGGCCCTCCCACTAGACCATGTGATGAGCCAGAACAAAGAGACAGGAAAAAACAGACTTCTCCACAAAAAGCCTACCTTTCGCGTCCTTCCCAGCCAAAACCCTTAAGGAAAATGGACACAGGCTCCAGTAAAATCAGGATTCAAACTACTAGGCCCTCCCACTAGACCATGTGATGAGCCAGAACAAAGAGACAGGAAAAAACAGACTTCTCCACAAAAAGCCTACCTTTCGCGTCCTTCCCAGCCAAAACCCTTAAGGAAAATGGACACAGGCTCCAGTAAAATCAGGATTCAAACTACTAGGCCCTCCCACTAGACCATGTGATGAGCCAGAACAAAGAGACAGGAAAAAACAGACTTCTCCACAAAAAGCCTACCTTTCGCGTCCTTCCCAGCCAAAACCCTTAAGGAAAATGGACACAGGCTCCAGTAAAATCAGGATTCAAACTACTAGGCCCTCCCACTAGACCATGTGATGAGCCAGAACAAAGAGACAGGAAAAAACAGACTTCTCCACAAAAAGCCTACCTTTCGCGTCCTTCCCAGCCAAAACCCTTAAGGAAAATGGACACAGGCTCCAGTAAAATCAGGATTCAAACTACTAGGCCCTCCCACTAGACCATGTGATGAGCCAGAACAAAGAGACAGGAAAAAACAGACTTCTCCACAAAAAGCCTACCTTTCGCGTCCTTCCCAGCCAAAACCCTTAAGGAAAATGGACACAGGCTCCAGTAAAATCAGGATTCAAACTACTAGGCCCTCCCACTAGACCATGTGATGAGCCAGAACAAAGAGACAGGAAAAAACAGACTTCTCCACAAAAAGCCTACCTTTCGCGTCCTTCCCAGCCAAAACCCTTAAGGAAAATGGACACAGGCTCCAGTAAAATCAGGATTCAAACTACTAGGCCCTCCCACTAGACCATGTGATGAGCCAGAACAAAGAGACAGGAAAAAACAGACTTCTCCACAAAAAGCCTACCTTTCGCGTCCTTCCCAGCCAAAACCCTTAAGGAAAATGGACACAGGCTCCAGTAAAATCAGGATTCAAACTACTAGGCCCTCCCACTAGACCATGTGATGAGCCAGAACAAAGAGACAGGAAAAAACAGACTTCTCCACAAAAAGCCTACCTTTCGCGTCCTTCCCAGCCAAAACCCTTAAGGAAAATGGACACAGGCTCCAGTAAAATCAGGATTCAAACTACTAGGCCCTCCCACTAGACCATGTGATGAGCCAGAACAAAGAGACAGGAAAAAACAGACTTCTCCACAAAAAGCCTACCTTTCGCGTCCTTCCCAGCCAAAACCCTTAAGGAAAATGGACACAGGCTCCAGTAAAATCAGGATTCAAACTACTAGGCCCTCCCACTAGACCATGTGATGAGCCAGAACAAAGAGACAGGAAAAAACAGACTTCTCCACAAAAAGCCTACCTTTCGCGTCCTTCCCAGCCAAAACCCTTAAGGAAAATGGACACAGGCTCCAGTAAAATCAGGATTCAAACTACTAGGCCCTCCCACTAGACCATGTGATGAGCCAGAACAAAGAGACAGGAAAAAACAGACTTCTCCACAAAAAGCCTACCTTTCGCGTCCTTCCCAGCCAAAACCCTTAAGGAAAATGGACACAGGCTCCAGTAAAATCAGGATTCAAACTACTAGGCCCTCCCACTAGACCATGTGATGAGCCAGAACAAAGAGACAGGAAAAAACAGACTTCTCCACAAAAAGCCTACCTTTCGCGTCCTTCCCAGCCAAAACCCTTAAGGAAAATGGACACAGGCTCCAGTAAAATCAGGATTCAAACTACTAGGCCCTCCCACTAGACCATGTGATGAGCCAGAACAAAGAGACAGGAAAAAACAGACTTCTCCACAAAAAGCCTACCTTTCGCGTCCTTCCCAGCCAAAACCCTTAAGGAAAATGGACACAGGCTCCAGTAAAATCAGGATTCAAACTACTAGGCCCTCCCACTAGACCATGTGATGAGCCAGAACAAAGAGACAGGAAAAAACAGACTTCTCCACAAAAAGCCTACCTTTCGCGTCCTTCCCAGCCAAAACCCTTAAGGAAAATGGACACAGGCTCCAGTAAAATCAGGATTCAAACTACTAGGCCCTCCCACTAGACCATGTGATGAGCCAGAACAAAGAGACAGGAAAAAACAGACTTCTCCACAAAAAGCCTACCTTTCGCGTCCTTCCCAGCCAAAACCCTTAAGGAAAATGGACACAGGCTCCAGTAAAATCAGGATTCAAACTACTAGGCCCTCCCACTAGACCATGTGATGAGCCAGAACAAAGAGACAGGAAAAAACAGACTTCTCCACAAAAAGCCTACCTTTCGCGTCCTTCCCAGCCAAAACCCTTAAGGAAAATGGACACAGGCTCCAGTAAAATCAGGATTCAAACTACTAGGCCCTCCCACTAGACCATGTGATGAGCCAGAACAAAGAGACAGGAAAAAACAGACTTCTCCACAAAAAGCCTACCTTTCGCGTCCTTCCCAGCCAAAACCCTTAAGGAAAATGGACACAGGCTCCAGTAAAATCAGGATTCAAACTACTAGGCCCTCCCACTAGACCATGTGATGAGCCAGAACAAAGAGACAGGAAAAAACAGACTTCTCCACAAAAAGCCTACCTTTCGCGTCCTTCCCAGCCAAAACCCTTAAGGAAAATGGACACAGGCTCCAGTAAAATCAGGATTCAAACTACTAGGCCCTCCCACTAGACCATGTGATGAGCCAGAACAAAGAGACAGGAAAAAACAGACTTCTCCACAAAAAGCCTACCTTTCGCGTCCTTCCCAGCCAAAACCCTTAAGGAAAATGGACACAGGCTCCAGTAAAATCAGGATTCAAACTACTAGGCCCTCCCACTAGACCATGTGATGAGCCAGAACAAAGAGACAGGAAAAAACAGACTTCTCCACAAAAAGCCTACCTTTCGCGTCCTTCCCAGCCAAAACCCTTAAGGAAAATGGACACAGGCTCCAGTAAAATCAGGATTCAAACTACTAGGCCCTCCCACTAGACCATGTGATGAGCCAGAACAAAGAGACAGGAAAAAACAGACTTCTCCACAAAAAGCCTACCTTTCGCGTCCTTCCCAGCCAAAACCCTTAAGGAAAATGGACACAGGCTCCAGTAAAATCAGGATTCAAACTACTAGGCCCTCCCACTAGACCATGTGATGAGCCAGAACAAAGAGACAGGAAAAAACAGACTTCTCCACAAAAAGCCTACCTTTCGCGTCCTTCCCAGCCAAAACCCTTAAGGAAAATGGACACAGGCTCCAGTAAAATCAGGATTCAAACTACTAGGCCCTCCCACTAGACCATGTGATGAGCCAGAACAAAGAGACAGGAAAAAACAGACTTCTCCACAAAAAGCCTACCTTTCGCGTCCTTCCCAGCCAAAACCCTTAAGGAAAATGGACACAGGCTCCAGTAAAATCAGGATTCAAACTACTAGGCCCTCCCACTAGACCATGTGATGAGCCAGAACAAAGAGACAGGAAAAAACAGACTTCTCCACAAAAAGCCTACCTTTCGCGTCCTTCCCAGCCAAAACCCTTAAGGAAAATGGACACAGGCTCCAGTAAAATCAGGATTCAAACTACTAGGCCCTCCCACTAGACCATGTGATGAGCCAGAACAAAGAGACAGGAAAAAACAGACTTCTCCACAAAAAGCCTACCTTTCGCGTCCTTCCCAGCCAAAACCCTTAAGGAAAATGGACACAGGCTCCAGTAAAATCAGGATTCAAACTACTAGGCCCTCCCACTAGACCATGTGATGAGCCAGAACAAAGAGACAGGAAAAAACAGACTTCTCCACAAAAAGCCTACCTTTCGCGTCCTTCCCAGCCAAAACCCTTAAGGAAAATGGACACAGGCTCCAGTAAAATCAGGATTCAAACTACTAGGCCCTCCCACTAGACCATGTGATGAGCCAGAACAAAGAGACAGGAAAAAACAGACTTCTCCACAAAAAGCCTACCTTTCGCGTCCTTCCCAGCCAAAACCCTTAAGGAAAATGGACACAGGCTCCAGTAAAATCAGGATTCAAACTACTAGGCCCTCCCACTAGACCATGTGATGAGCCAGAACAAAGAGACAGGAAAAAACAGACTTCTCCACAAAAAGCCTACCTTTCGCGTCCTTCCCAGCCAAAACCCTTAAGGAAAATGGACACAGGCTCCAGTAAAATCAGGATTCAAACTACTAGGCCCTCCCACTAGACCATGTGATGAGCCAGAACAAAGAGACAGGAAAAAACAGACTTCTCCACAAAAAGCCTACCTTTCGCGTCCTTCCCAGCCAAAACCCTTAAGGAAAATGGACACAGGCTCCAGTAAAATCAGGATTCAAACTACTAGGCCCTCCCACTAGACCATGTGATGAGCCAGAACAAAGAGACAGGAAAAAACAGACTTCTCCACAAAAAGCCTACCTTTCGCGTCCTTCCCAGCCAAAACCCTTAAGGAAAATGGACACAGGCTCCAGTAAAATCAGGATTCAAACTACTAGGCCCTCCCACTAGACCATGTGATGAGCCAGAACAAAGAGACAGGAAAAAACAGACTTCTCCACAAAAAGCCTACCTTTCGCGTCCTTCCCAGCCAAAACCCTTAAGGAAAATGGACACAGGCTCCAGTAAAATCAGGATTCAAACTACTAGGCCCTCCCACTAGACCATGTGATGAGCCAGAACAAAGAGACAGGAAAAAACAGACTTCTCCACAAAAAGCCTACCTTTCGCGTCCTTCCCAGCCAAAACCCTTAAGGAAAATGGACACAGGCTCCAGTAAAATCAGGATTCAAACTACTAGGCCCTCCCACTAGACCATGTGATGAGCCAGAACAAAGAGACAGGAAAAAACAGACTTCTCCACAAAAAGCCTACCTTTCGCGTCCTTCCCAGCCAAAACCCTTAAGGAAAATGGACACAGGCTCCAGTAAAATCAGGATTCAAACTACTAGGCCCTCCCACTAGACCATGTGATGAGCCAGAACAAAGAGACAGGAAAAAACAGACTTCTCCACAAAAAGCCTACCTTTCGCGTCCTTCCCAGCCAAAACCCTTAAGGAAAATGGACACAGGCTCCAGTAAAATCAGGATTCAAACTACTAGGCCCTCCCACTAGACCATGTGATGAGCCAGAACAAAGAGACAGGAAAAAACAGACTTCTCCACAAAAAGCCTACCTTTCGCGTCCTTCCCAGCCAAAACCCTTAAGGAAAATGGACACAGGCTCCAGTAAAATCAGGATTCAAACTACTAGGCCCTCCCACTAGACCATGTGATGAGCCAGAACAAAGAGACAGGAAAAAACAGACTTCTCCACAAAAAGCCTACCTTTCGCGTCCTTCCCAGCCAAAACCCTTAAGGAAAATGGACACAGGCTCCAGTAAAATCAGGATTCAAACTACTAGGCCCTCCCACTAGACCATGTGATGAGCCAGAACAAAGAGACAGGAAAAAACAGACTTCTCCACAAAAAGCCTACCTTTCGCGTCCTTCCCAGCCAAAACCCTTAAGGAAAATGGACACAGGCTCCAGTAAAATCAGGATTCAAACTACTAGGCCCTCCCACTAGACCATGTGATGAGCCAGAACAAAGAGACAGGAAAAAACAGACTTCTCCACAAAAAGCCTACCTTTCGCGTCCTTCCCAGCCAAAACCCTTAAGGAAAATGGACACAGGCTCCAGTAAAATCAGGATTCAAACTACTAGGCCCTCCCACTAGACCATGTGATGAGCCAGAACAAAGAGACAGGAAAAAACAGACTTCTCCACAAAAAGCCTACCTTTCGCGTCCTTCCCAGCCAAAACCCTTAAGGAAAATGGACACAGGCTCCAGTAAAATCAGGATTCAAACTACTAGGCCCTCCCACTAGACCATGTGATGAGCCAGAACAAAGAGACAGGAAAAAACAGACTTCTCCACAAAAAGCCTACCTTTCGCGTCCTTCCCAGCCAAAACCCTTAAGGAAAATGGACACAGGCTCCAGTAAAATCAGGATTCAAACTACTAGGCCCTCCCACTAGACCATGTGATGAGCCAGAACAAAGAGACAGGAAAAAACAGACTTCTCCACAAAAAGCCTACCTTTCGCGTCCTTCCCAGCCAAAACCCTTAAGGAAAATGGACACAGGCTCCAGTAAAATCAGGATTCAAACTACTAGGCCCTCCCACTAGACCATGTGATGAGCCAGAACAAAGAGACAGGAAAAAACAGACTTCTCCACAAAAAGCCTACCTTTCGCGTCCTTCCCAGCCAAAACCCTTAAGGAAAATGGACACAGGCTCCAGTAAAATCAGGATTCAAACTACTAGGCCCTCCCACTAGACCATGTGATGAGCCAGAACAAAGAGACAGGAAAAAACAGACTTCTCCACAAAAAGCCTACCTTTCGCGTCCTTCCCAGCCAAAACCCTTAAGGAAAATGGACACAGGCTCCAGTAAAATCAGGATTCAAACTACTAGGCCCTCCCACTAGACCATGTGATGAGCCAGAACAAAGAGACAGGAAAAAACAGACTTCTCCACAAAAAGCCTACCTTTCGCGTCCTTCCCAGCCAAAACCCTTAAGGAAAATGGACACAGGCTCCAGTAAAATCAGGATTCAAACTACTAGGCCCTCCCACTAGACCATGTGATGAGCCAGAACAAAGAGACAGGAAAAAACAGACTTCTCCACAAAAAGCCTACCTTTCGCGTCCTTCCCAGCCAAAACCCTTAAGGAAAATGGACACAGGCTCCAGTAAAATCAGGATTCAAACTACTAGGCCCTCCCACTAGACCATGTGATGAGCCAGAACAAAGAGACAGGAAAAAACAGACTTCTCCACAAAAAGCCTACCTTTCGCGTCCTTCCCAGCCAAAACCCTTAAGGAAAATGGACACAGGCTCCAGTAAAATCAGGATTCAAACTACTAGGCCCTCCCACTAGACCATGTGATGAGCCAGAACAAAGAGACAGGAAAAAACAGACTTCTCCACAAAAAGCCTACCTTTCGCGTCCTTCCCAGCCAAAACCCTTAAGGAAAATGGACACAGGCTCCAGTAAAATCAGGATTCAAACTACTAGGCCCTCCCACTAGACCATGTGATGAGCCAGAACAAAGAGACAGGAAAAAACAGACTTCTCCACAAAAAGCCTACCTTTCGCGTCCTTCCCAGCCAAAACCCTTAAGGAAAATGGACACAGGCTCCAGTAAAATCAGGATTCAAACTACTAGGCCCTCCCACTAGACCATGTGATGAGCCAGAACAAAGAGACAGGAAAAAACAGACTTCTCCACAAAAAGCCTACCTTTCGCGTCCTTCCCAGCCAAAACCCTTAAGGAAAATGGACACAGGCTCCAGTAAAATCAGGATTCAAACTACTAGGCCCTCCCACTAGACCATGTGATGAGCCAGAACAAAGAGACAGGAAAAAACAGACTTCTCCACAAAAAGCCTACCTTTCGCGTCCTTCCCAGCCAAAACCCTTAAGGAAAATGGACACAGGCTCCAGTAAAATCAGGATTCAAACTACTAGGCCCTCCCACTAGACCATGTGATGAGCCAGAACAAAGAGACAGGAAAAAACAGACTTCTCCACAAAAAGCCTACCTTTCGCGTCCTTCCCAGCCAAAACCCTTAAGGAAAATGGACACAGGCTCCAGTAAAATCAGGATTCAAACTACTAGGCCCTCCCACTAGACCATGTGATGAGCCAGAACAAAGAGACAGGAAAAAACAGACTTCTCCACAAAAAGCCTACCTTTCGCGTCCTTCCCAGCCAAAACCCTTAAGGAAAATGGACACAGGCTCCAGTAAAATCAGGATTCAAACTACTAGGCCCTCCCACTAGACCATGTGATGAGCCAGAACAAAGAGACAGGAAAAAACAGACTTCTCCACAAAAAGCCTACCTTTCGCGTCCTTCCCAGCCAAAACCCTTAAGGAAAATGGACACAGGCTCCAGTAAAATCAGGATTCAAACTACTAGGCCCTCCCACTAGACCATGTGATGAGCCAGAACAAAGAGACAGGAAAAAACAGACTTCTCCACAAAAAGCCTACCTTTCGCGTCCTTCCCAGCCAAAACCCTTAAGGAAAATGGACACAGGCTCCAGTAAAATCAGGATTCAAACTACTAGGCCCTCCCACTAGACCATGTGATGAGCCAGAACAAAGAGACAGGAAAAAACAGACTTCTCCACAAAAAGCCTACCTTTCGCGTCCTTCCCAGCCAAAACCCTTAAGGAAAATGGACACAGGCTCCAGTAAAATCAGGATTCAAACTACTAGGCCCTCCCACTAGACCATGTGATGAGCCAGAACAAAGAGACAGGAAAAAACAGACTTCTCCACAAAAAGCCTACCTTTCGCGTCCTTCCCAGCCAAAACCCTTAAGGAAAATGGACACAGGCTCCAGTAAAATCAGGATTCAAACTACTAGGCCCTCCCACTAGACCATGTGATGAGCCAGAACAAAGAGACAGGAAAAAACAGACTTCTCCACAAAAAGCCTACCTTTCGCGTCCTTCCCAGCCAAAACCCTTAAGGAAAATGGACACAGGCTCCAGTAAAATCAGGATTCAAACTACTAGGCCCTCCCACTAGACCATGTGATGAGCCAGAACAAAGAGACAGGAAAAAACAGACTTCTCCACAAAAAGCCTACCTTTCGCGTCCTTCCCAGCCAAAACCCTTAAGGAAAATGGACACAGGCTCCAGTAAAATCAGGATTCAAACTACTAGGCCCTCCCACTAGACCATGTGATGAGCCAGAACAAAGAGACAGGAAAAAACAGACTTCTCCACAAAAAGCCTACCTTTCGCGTCCTTCCCAGCCAAAACCCTTAAGGAAAATGGACACAGGCTCCAGTAAAATCAGGATTCAAACTACTAGGCCCTCCCACTAGACCATGTGATGAGCCAGAACAAAGAGACAGGAAAAAACAGACTTCTCCACAAAAAGCCTACCTTTCGCGTCCTTCCCAGCCAAAACCCTTAAGGAAAATGGACACAGGCTCCAGTAAAATCAGGATTCAAACTACTAGGCCCTCCCACTAGACCATGTGATGAGCCAGAACAAAGAGACAGGAAAAAACAGACTTCTCCACAAAAAGCCTACCTTTCGCGTCCTTCCCAGCCAAAACCCTTAAGGAAAATGGACACAGGCTCCAGTAAAATCAGGATTCAAACTACTAGGCCCTCCCACTAGACCATGTGATGAGCCAGAACAAAGAGACAGGAAAAAACAGACTTCTCCACAAAAAGCCTACCTTTCGCGTCCTTCCCAGCCAAAACCCTTAAGGAAAATGGACACAGGCTCCAGTAAAATCAGGATTCAAACTACTAGGCCCTCCCACTAGACCATGTGATGAGCCAGAACAAAGAGACAGGAAAAAACAGACTTCTCCACAAAAAGCCTACCTTTCGCGTCCTTCCCAGCCAAAACCCTTAAGGAAAATGGACACAGGCTCCAGTAAAATCAGGATTCAAACTACTAGGCCCTCCCACTAGACCATGTGATGAGCCAGAACAAAGAGACAGGAAAAAACAGACTTCTCCACAAAAAGCCTACCTTTCGCGTCCTTCCCAGCCAAAACCCTTAAGGAAAATGGACACAGGCTCCAGTAAAATCAGGATTCAAACTACTAGGCCCTCCCACTAGACCATGTGATGAGCCAGAACAAAGAGACAGGAAAAAACA
Organism: Pogona vitticeps; assembly: GCF_051106095.1. NCBI lineage: Eukaryota > Metazoa > Chordata > Lepidosauria > Squamata > Agamidae > Pogona > Pogona vitticeps. The sequence continues at coordinate 238,178,802 of NC_135783.1, read as the reverse complement.
GACTTCTCCACAAAAAGCCTACCTTTCGCGTCCTTCCCAGCCAAAACCCTTAAGGAAAATGGACACAGGCTCCAGTAAAATCAGGATTCAAACTACTAGGCCCTCCCACTAGACCATGTGATGAGCCAGAACAAAGAGACAGGAAAAAACAGACTTCTCCACAAAAAGCCTACCTTTCGCGTCCTTCCCAGCCAAAACCCTTAAGGAAAATGGACACAGGCTCCAGTAAAATCAGGATTCAAACTACTATTTTAAATAACATAAATAAAATAAAATTACTTTTCTTGGTTATACACCAAAATGTTGAAAACTTCAAAAGCATGAACCTGAGAGTAGGAAAATACATGCTGCTTCAATAATGGGCTGTGAGCATTTGAACTGTAAGCTAGTACTTTGTGAATTTAATTATGCCATTCTTTTTTTAACTGGAAAAAAAAATTAGATTCTTTTCTTGTTACTTTTCCATTGTATGTATTTAAGGCTTCCTGAAAATCTGATTATGTGCATCCTAATTTTGCATTTGCCTAGAGCTTCTAGTACTTACCTGGAATTGTTTTCCTTTTGCAATAAGCTGGAGGCTCATTGGAGTTTTGCAAAATTTATGGTGATTTACAGGTAGACATGCTAAGCATAGGTGAGGGCTCGCAATTTAAACATTCAAACAGACAAGCTCATATTAATCTTTGCCCCTTCTCTCTTTGACGCTTAGGGTTACACTACAAACAATATGTTAAGTACCTACCACTGGGTACAAGGGCCATTTCTTTTATATTTCCTGTGGATTGTTACAGTCTGTGACTAAGATAAAAGCAGGGAATGCTTAAATCTTTCTCCCAGAAAGAGGTTTTTTTTTTTTAAAAAAAGTCCAGCTCTCCTCACAGTGGTTTAAGAAAAGTGTGAAGAAATATCTGTTGGCATCTGTGATCTCCTCACCTGCCCTCAATAGGGGTCCCCAACCTCCAGGTTATGGACCAGTACTAGTCCATGGCCTTGGAAGGACCGGGCCACCGGGACAGATGTGTGGTGAGCAGGAGGTGAGTGGCAAGCGAAGCTCCGCCTCCTGACAGCATGCTCCTATTAGGTTCTAATGCTGCTGCTCTGACAGGAGGCGGAGCTTGGCTCCCCGCTCCCCTCCTGCTGCTGCTAGATCAGCTGTGCCTATGACATTAGAATCTAATAGGAGCCTGCGCTCCTACCATGCCTTCCTGAAAATAAGATAGGGTCTTAAATTAATTTTTGCTCCAAAAAATGCATTAGGGCTTATTATCAGGAGATGTTTTATTTTATTTTTTTCATGTACAACAATCTACATGTATTCAAATACAATCATGTCATCTTCTTCTGGTTCCTGCACAATGGTGGAGGGCGGAGTTTCACTGAACTAGGTACCCCCGCTTGCCCTGGTCCTTGGGAGAATGGTCTTCAACTAAACCGGTCCCTGGTGTCAAAAAGATTGGGGACCACTCCCCCAACAGACTTCGGCACATAAACAAAAGATTGAATTTCAAGATGAAAAACCCAGCTGGAGGGGTAAGATTTTAGCATTTCCACTCATGTGTGCAGGTCCTACTTTGGACCAAGGCTATGTATGCATGCTAAAAAGTTTTTTTAAAAAACCCACCCTAAATTAAATGGTACATTGTGGATCTAATATTTTGTGCTATTTAATCTTTAATCTCCTAATTTTTCATCTAAAAGCTTGAATAAAGCAAATGTTGGTGATTTTATCCCAAGACAGGGCGTTGGGGAGAAAGCGGGGGAAGAAAGCTATACTCCCTTTTTGAAAATGTTATAAATCTCCGGCAAGTGGTTCTGTGAACAGAAGCTGAGAAAGTGTTGTTCAAAGCCAATTTTCAATGTGTTGACAATATTGTGGAACCATATGTGTTCTCACACCACTGCTATTAGTCTCACAATATACGTCATTGCCAAAGCTGAAGTAAATATGGATGAGAACTATCTCACTTCCACATGACATGCACCACAATGTCTATTGTTTATAGCCAAACTCATGTTGTCACATCTGCCCACATCTATTACGACAGAGACTACCAACCTGAGGGTTTCAATAAATGAGGCATTTCTCAGGTGGCCATGCCCATTCAACCAAATGAAGAAACAAGACAGATAAACAGAGCTAAACTGGTATCCAGGAACAGACATCTACAGGATAAACAGAGAATGCATAGTAACAGACCACAGCTTGTTGTAACCTATCATTCCCAACTGAAACCACTATTAACGTACTGAGCAATGTGACATACAACAAACACGGTTCATACAGTTTATCATCTAAACAATATATGCCAGCAAGGCCACACAGCAATTTCAATAGGGCCAACAGACCAATCTGTGCACAAAAGAAAAAAATGGGCGCAAAATTGGCATTAAAAACAAATTTCCTCTTGTGTAGCTATGCAAATAGAGTAACTTTTGGAGGCTAATTGCTTCAAGTTAAGAAACCACAGTAGACATAATCAGTTGCCTACAGAGTCAGACAAGTTAGTATGTAACAGAGAACGCCTATAATAATGTCTTAATTTAAGGGAATTCATCTCCAAAAGTTATTCTGTTTGTGCTAATGCTAGTGTAACTAAGCAAGAAGATTTGACATACTACTCAGAAATCAGTGGGAGAACACTTCAGTCTCCTTGGGCATGTGATCTCTGACCTCAGGGTTGCTATCTGTAAAAAACTGGTTTCAAAGGAGAACTGATGGTAACTAATACATGAAGAGATCTGACCCTCTTTCTCTTGGTTTGAACAAGAAAAGGGTTTTTTAAATCACATTACCTATATTAATCACTCCATCCATGCAGGTTTGTTTGTGTTCTATATCCCTACTGTGCATGATTTTTCCAAGAGGGTTGTGAGGTAAAACAGTTTACTTTCATCTTAATCTTTTTTTAACCCATTTGAAAGCATTTACTTTGCTTTAACACCTCTGAGGGTAGTTGACATGTAACTGACCTTCCTATTGTCATACATTACAATCAGCCATTTGAAAGTTTATGACCAATATTAATAATACAGTTGCCATTTTCTGTAGCCCTATTCATTCTGTCCCACCCACCACCAGCGTATATATAAACCTGTGGCTTGAATACTATAAACCAGTGGTTCTTAACCTTTGTTACTCGGATGTTTTTGAACTGCAACTCCCAGAAACCCCAGTCAGGACAGCTGGTGGTGACGGCTTCTGGGAGTTGCAGTCCAAAACTCCTGAGTAACCCAAAGTTAAGAACCAGTGCTATAAACCATGAACCCAAAGAAGTAGGCTATGTTCAACTTAAATTTCTTGGTCTTCAAGGTGCTACAGAATTCTTTGTTGATATCAGAAGTTCATTCATGAAGAAATGATTGTGTAGTCTGAAGTGCATACATTGGGATCAGTATCTGTTGATTCATGGTCTGAAAAAAGGTATTAAAATATTACATAGAAAAAATAGAAACTCAGTGCAGATTTTCAAGGTGTAATTATCAGAATTGGCCACTAGAGGGAACCAGACACTATGCTATATATAGTGTCTGGTTCCCTCTAGTGGCCAATTCTGATTTTATATATATCTGGCATAGTGTTTGGATACATATATATGTATTCTTGTCTTCAAAGAAGAAAACTCACAGAGCCACTGAGATTGTGTGTTTGCGTGTGTGACAGAAATAAATACAGTCATCTTCAGTCTTTAGCACATTAAGGAATGAGAGAAGATTTCAGCTTGGCTCTTATTCACAGAACCCCCATCGAGATAAAAATCACAAGAACAGGGGAGTCCTGGGTCCAACAGACTGTGTTAGCTATTATCTGTATTTTTCAATATCCACAGAGGGCTGATCTCATGTGGATACGAGGGTCCTACAGCAGTTTAAATGTGGGTGTATCCGTTCGTTATGGTTTAGTCGTGTCCGACTCTACGTGACCCCATGGACCAGAGCACGCCAGGCCCTCCTATCTTCCACTGCCTCCCGGAGTTCTGTCAATTTCATGTTGGTTGCTTCACAGACACTGTCCAGCCATCTCATCCTCGGTCGTCCCCTTCTCCTCTTGCCATCACACTTTCCTAACATCAAGGTTTTTTCCAAGGAGTCTTCTCTTCTCATGAGATGGCCAAAGTACTGGAGCCTCAGCTTCAGGATCTGTCCTTCCAGTGAGCATTCAGGGTTGATTTCCTTTAGAACTGATAGGTTTGTTCTCCTTGCAGTCCAGGGGACTCTCAACAGTCTCCTCCAGGACCACAATTCAAAAGCACCAATTCTTCGGCGGTCTGCTTTCTTTATGGTCCAGCTCTTACTTCCATACATCAGTTAGGACCAAATAAACATTATTATTTTTCAAATTCTTTGGGAGGGAAGGAAGCCCATTGGACCTGCTGCAGTATTGGAGAAAGGAAACATTGGTGCAGCACTTGGAAAAGTTAATTTTTTGCATCATAATGACCAGATTCCCCAATCAGCACAGCCGAAAAAGTAATCCAACAAAGGAAAATATCCAAACTCTGACTGACTGTCTATGCCCTGAGCAACAATCATTCTGTTTTATCACCTAAGGGTAAAAAAAGCACATCTACTTTAAAGCCTGCTCTTCTTAACCTGCTTTTTTCCTATGCCATAAGTAAACAGCAAAAGCCTTCAGTAATAAGTGTTACCATGGCAAACCACAAAATTCTCACACAACTGACTTGTCTTCCTCTTGTTGCAGGGGTAGGTACACATCTAGGTATAAATGTGCTTCACTGCTCTTGGATGTGGTACTCTCTGAGAATGGATTCATTATAGATCAGCTTCCCTGTCCTTCTGAAACAACCTGTCGCATTTCTCTGCATCTCTACCTGGCTGACAAGATTCCTCAGAGCAGGGGCTGGGCTCTTCAGCCAGCTTCTTGTGAGTCTAAACGGAATCCCTCGTCTTGCTCCTGACATTATCAGACCCTTGGCTCTTAACCGCTGCAATCAAATGAAAAAGATAGTTGAAAATGCATGCAAGCAGAAGTCTTCAGTAGTGGGTTTATCTCCACCTCTTGATTTGGGTTAGTTTCTCTGCCTAAAATAATATATTTACACACAGGTGGACCACACAGGAAGGGACATTGATTTAAAGTAACACATTTTAACCAACACAATACACTTGCCAGAGTTATTTCCCTTATTATAATCATGGTCCTAAAACGACCGTACATCAAGACACCGTTCAAATTAACTCGGCTGAAGTGTTCCTTCTAGCTGGCTCTTGCAATAAATAGCTGATGCAATACCGAAGGGAAATTATTTTTCAGGTGACACCTGTCCTAGATGCAGCAGGCATAATTTGTTGGTCGGGTATTTGAGAACATTATTTTTAGTTAGTTAAGAGAAGTAATGGCAGCAGCGATAATTCATGGGGCCTGATGTGTCTCACCTTTCTTGGCTGTTGTACAAGGATGTTGGTCTGGCAATCTAGGCCTGACAGGTGAGTGGTAGTAAAAATTTCCTACTTTTGCAACTACCTTTTGCTTTTGACCAGGGACAACAACTCACAAAATGGTAGCTTACTTGAGCATCCATGTGATCACTGTTGAAGGCAACAGAGTGAAATTATTTATCACATAAATATTGTGGCAAATATACAGTATATATATATATATGATAAATAACACCATATTGGCAGATGGTATAGAATACTAACCTGCACAAGTGACAAACCATCCCAAATGGTTATAAATGTGCTGTAACAAATTAACACACCGGGTTAAAAGTAGTTCGCATTCAACTGCTGCCTCTAGAGGTGAATAAATATGAACAGTAATTTTCAACATGTAGGACAAAGAGCTGTTTCACCAAACCTCTCTGGTATAATGAATTTCAAATGAATCTACAGGAAAAAGAAGGCTCAAGTAGGGAGGAAAGTCCCCCTCCTCGCTCAAGGTGCAGTTATGAGTGGCCTGAGGCACTATAAACATTGTTCAAGGGTGATTAGGCTAGGCTTTTATTGGTCTAAAGTTCATTTATATTAACTATACGTCATTTGTTAGCTGCATAGAAGTGTTTTTGGAAGATATCTTTCATGATTTCTCCCCTCTTTTTTGTAGCACACTTTAAATGAGTAAAACTGGCTGATTAGGAGGGATCCTCAGGCGAGTGCCAAACTCAAATGTTTTGTCACATTTTCTGAGGAAGTGCTCCGCAAATGGTGAAAGATGTCTGCTTATTGCACCTGATTTTTCTCACCTACATATCTTGCATGTTAAATGCTTTGTTTTGTGATTGGCTATTACATTAGAATGGGACATTAAGGGTTTAATATGTCTGATTGCTGAGGTACAGTATTTTCCATGTATAAGATGTTACTTCTTCCTAAAATCATTACACTAAAATTGAGGGGCATCTTTTATATGGAAGTAAGCAGAGATAGCTGAAACGAGAACACAATGGCACATAGCTTGTCTTTGTAAACAGGCTTCTTTCAGTCAGGAGGCTTAGCTTCCTACAGTCAAGAGACGTAGCTTCCTCCAATCATGAGCCTTATGGAACTGACAGCTGATGCTGAACAAACCAATTGGAACACATCTCACTGGAGGTGGAGCCTGTAGGCTCAGATGCAACAGAGACTCCTAATGTCTGAGCATTCTGAGCCCAGAGGCTGAATCCTCAAAGTTAAATTTTCTTAATTTTTGGGTTAGAAAAGTGTGTGGGGGTTGCTTATAAGCAGGGGCATGGTATACACTGAAAAATACAGTATGTGTTTCAGTTATGGGATGGAGAACAGGTTAAACACAGGGAATATATACAGTGGTCCCTCGCTTTACAATTGCCCCGCATTACGACAAAATCGCATTACGACGATCTTATGTAATATTACGTAAAACGATGATCTTTTTTTGCTTTGCGATGATCGGTTCCCTGATTTGGGAAACGATTCTTCACAAAACAACGATTTTCCTCCAGCTGATTGGCGGTTTCAAAATGGCCACCGGGTAAATAAAATGGCTCCCCGCTGTTTTCTGGGATGGATTCCTCACTGCACAGGCAGTGAAAATGGCCGCCCTATGGAGGCTCTTCGCTGAACAGTGAGTTTCCAGCCCATTGGAACACATTGAAGCGGTTTCAATGCATTTCAATGGGCTTTTTATTTTTGCATTACGACGTTTTCGTTCTACAGTGATTTCGCTGGAACGAATTAATGTCGTAATGCAAGGCACCACTGTATTCCTCTTAGTGCCTGGTTTGACCCTCAGATTGGGACAGATTTGGAACTGTTCCAGAAAATAAGCTGCATGTACAGTACTTCCATAATGTAGCACATAACAAGACTTAAGTCTAGCCCAAGACATTTTGTTGCCTAAAGTGAAAAATAAAGGGTCGATCCTCACTATTTAATGTATTAAGGTCTAGAAGCTGATTTTTCCGTTAATGCTAACAATTTGATACAGTGGGTCTCTACTTAAGAACGTCCCTACGTAAGAACAATCCAATTTAAGAACAGCTCCATTCGTTAAATCTTGTTTCTACTTGGGAACGGAGATCCAAGATAAGAACGGAAAAAAAACTTTCCTACCCTTTTTTTACCTTAGGTCAGTGGTCCCCAACCTTGGGCCTCCAGATGTTCTTGGACTTCAACTCCCAGAAATCCTGGCCAGTAGAGGTAGTGGTGAAGGCTTCTGGGAGTTGTAGTCCAAGAACATCTGGAGGTCCAAGGTTGGAGAACATTGCCTTAGGTCATCTTAGGTTAAAAAAAAATCTCCCCCTAGTGGTAGAGTACGGATTAACTGGCTTTGCATTAGTTCCTATGGGAATTGATGCTTCAATGTACTGTACGAACGTGCCTCTACATAAGAACAAAAAACAGCTGGAACGGATTAATCGGTTTTCAATGCATTCCTATGGGAAAATTTGCTTCAATTTAAGAATGTTTCAACTTAAGAACACCATTCCAATACGGATTAAGTTCTTAAGTAGAGGTTTCACTGTAGTTTCTATGGACGGAAAAGAGCAGATACGGATTAAATGGTTTTCAATGCATTCCTATGGGAAATGCAGATTCAACATAAGAAGTTTTCAACTTGAGAACCGCCTTCCAATACGGATTAAGTTCTTAAGTATAGACCCCACTGTACTAACCTCTACCATACTGAGAACAGCCTTTCTTATAGTTCTGTAGTTTAGGTCTCTGGCTGCAGAGCCAGAGATTTGGAGTTCAATTCCCCACTGGGCCTCCTTGACAGGGGCTAGACTCGATGATCCCTAAGGTCCCTTCCAGCTCTGCAGTTCTAAAATTACAGGCCACACACAGTTCCTCCCTCACATGCTTTGACACTAGATTTTATCATCTCTCACCTCAGGTGGCCCACTCATTCTGCCTAATGGTGTAGATAGTTTGCACAAAGGTGAGGTTAACATCTTTACAGCTTGTTATCAGGAAATATCCATTGTATTTAATGAGCAGGAGAAAGGTAATATAGTTTCCTTTCAATTATTTGATTGTGACATTGGAAAATGCCATAATTTTAAAAAGAGGGGGCACTCATAAGCCAAAATTTAGCTCAGAGATTGCAGCTTTATTATGACATAAGGGTTCACACCTCATATGGCAAAATGTTTTTGTTAGGGTGGGTAACAAAAAATAAAAATAAAATGCATATAAAACAATACTTTTTAAAAAGAGTCCCAAGGGATGCAGCTCTATGGCTTAAGAGCTCCAAGTACCAGTACTTTCACATTTCAAAATGGCAAATCTCTTGTGAAGAAATTCCTTGGTGATGTGTAGGTAGGTAAGCAGTGTATTGTAGGTGGGGATACAGCTATGTTAGTCCCCTAAACAGCAGGGTGTCTCACCCTGCAAGTTTAAAGACCAGCAAATTTTATTTGATATATTTAATTTTGGTCTGCAGCCCATTTCTTTAGGTAACTCTGAGGAAGCCACATGCAAAATTATATAACAATCACCTATATAAAGGCATCTAAAATTGTTCAACGTAACATTTGAATTTCAGCTTTGGTTTTTAATCTTTCCACCTTTGAAGACCGATGCTTCATTGTTGCTGGTGGTGTTGCTGCTGCCACCATCCCTGGACTACTGTAATTGTTACTTTTCAGGAGACTTTTTCCAATTCGGTTCAATGTATGTCAAGATGAGAGCTACGATTTTTGCCATCCTTTTCCTAAGGAGGGCTTTCCAGACTGCCGCAGCTGAACAGAGCTGCGACCTCTGTTCAGATCAGAAAAATAAAATGTTCCTGCCTCCTCTGAATGCCACCCATTTGTATTGCCAAAAAGAGACATCCCTCATAGTAAATTGTGCTGATCTGTGACCTTCCCACTCCTCCTTGGCAGGAGGAATACCATGCAGAATAAATTCATCTCAATGACCTGGGGTAATCAGAAGTTCAGATAAACACAAAGGCTATGTGAGGAGGAAGGTTAAAGGGACACAAAAGTACACAGAGGATCTCATGGAACTGGAAAGTCAGGCATTTTGAAAGACCATTGTTTCAAGATTATAAAGATCCCACAGCACTGCCAGTGTTCAGTTGAGTATATTCTGTGCATTAAAAAGCATTTTGCTCATATAGCCCAATGCAAGAATAGCTGACTGGATTAGCTCAGTGGTTTAGCTTCCTAAAGGTCAGAATGATACAATGGAACCAATTACAGTGAGAGGGGGTGAGTTGACATGGGGAACGAATAAAACAACGAATTGTGATTTTTGTGGGAAATCGCTGATCCATTAAATATTTGTCCCTTCATATTTGTGGGTTCCAGAGACCCTCACGAATACAAAGGGATGGATATTTCCCCATTTTATTCATCCCTTTGTAATTTTTTAAAAAAACATTCCACCTACCGGCGCTGATCAGCTGATTGGTGGGCCGATAGGCCCCCACCCACTCCCACAGCCTACCTCCCCACCCCCTTCCTTTCCCTACCCCAGCTTCCCCCTGCCGACACCCCCTTACCATAAGCTTCAGCTGCCATCTTTGCAAAGGGCAGACTGGATTCCCTTCCCTACCCTAAATGAATCCACAGCCACCATCTTTGCAAAGGGCAGCCAGTTTCCCTTTATACACGCCATGGCTGCAGAGGCCTGATGGAGACCTCAGCAGCGGATGCGGCAATTAAGGTAAGGAGGTGCTGGCAGGGGTGGGAATGGAGGGGGTGGCGACAGCAAGGCTGTGGCAGTGGGGAGGGTGGTGGTGGCAGTGGGAGGGGGCGGTGGCAGCAGGGGTGGGGGGTATTTTTAATACCCCCCATGAATTGACCAATATATTAATTATTCATTGCTTCATGGGGGCAACTTTGTGTTTCATGAATCATCAACTTTTGACAACTCACGAAGCGGGACGACTCGCCAAAATGGTGAGTTGTCCCCATCTCTAGTGGTGAGTGCTCTAACGCTAAACTCAGGACAAATTTAGACAACCACCTGGCAGATATCCTTTTATTTGTATTCCTGCATTAAGCAGCAGGTTGGATTTGATGGCCTTTTAGATCCCTTCCAACTTTATGATTCTATTATTCTGTACATACCGCATGATGAAAATTATAGATATAGACAATCCACCCCCTCCACAAACAGTAAATAATTCACCTACTCCCTCAAATTCAGAGAAGATTCTGTGAAACTGAGACACATCTGTTCGGAATTCATCTCCTGGCAATATACATCAGAACCTGTCTGGTCCTTTTTTTAGCATGTGCACACGCACACACATGCACGCACGCACGCACGCACGCACGCACGCACGCACACACACACACACACACATTTTTAAAATGGCTTTCTTCATACTAGTTCAGATCTTGAAGGAAGGAAGGAAGGAAGGAAGGAAGGAAGGAAGGAAGGAAGGAAGGAAGGAAGGAAGGAAGGAAGGAAGGAAGGAAGGAAGGAAGGAACGAAGGAAGGAAGGAAGGAAGGAAGGAAGGAAGGAAAATGGGAATAAAGAATGAAGAGGTTGTGAAGGCTGCCCAGCTTGCACCTTAGATCCAGAGTTTAACATGCAGAAACAAAACTTTAGTGGCAGAGCAATCAAACATAAAATAACCTAACTGATTGGTACAGCTTACTTGCACAATGTTGCTGTAGTAGGTTATTATTTGTACGTGTGGTATGTGGTCCAATGTATATGTGGAAGGAATCCTTAGTTCACATGGAAGGATTCTAGTTACACTGCAGATTTTATGTTGGGACTTGGCCATCTTCCAGTATACATGCATAGAATGCTTGTCCATTTCTGTCAGCCAGTGAACACTTATGCTGCAGGTTTATAGACATTACAATTAAACCTACTGCATCAGACTCCTGTAGAATTCTTCAAAGCATGGATTTTTGAAAAAAAACACACCAAGTTTTTTTCATGCGTGCAAGAGTCTTTGAGAGAAACTGTAGAGGCAAAAGTGAGTGCTTTAATCTCTGGCAGAGTTATGACCCCCAAATGGCACTCCAGTGCCCTCAATAAATACACACAAATTCAAATGGAAAGAGCTATAATAGAAGGGATGGTAGGTCCTTAAGCTGGTATTTCATGATATTTTAGGAAGCAGAGGTAAATGTGAAAGGGGAAAAAGAATATTTAATCATCCCAGATTGGTCATCCCATTTACCTCAGCTAGAAAGCACTAAAGGAACCACTAAAAGAACCCACCCCACTAAAGTTGTATGTGAAAGAAGGTGAGAGAGAAGCTTTTAAGAAATAATGGAAAATCTAGAACAGGACATCACATATTTCAGTTGCCCTGAAAAGAGAAAAAAGAAAGTGATGAAAAATTTAAGTAATAGTTGTGCATCTCTAATACACACATACACACACATGTATATGTGTGTTTGTGTATAGATAGATAGATAGATAGATAGATAGATAGATAGATAGATAGATAGATAGATAGATAGATAGATAGATAGACAGATACAGATGTGTGTGTGTATATGTATATATATATATGTGTGTGTGTATGTACTGTGTGTGTGTGTGTGTGTGTGTGTGTGTGTGTGAATCTGGGTGAAAACACAGTGGGCTGCCATTTTTTCTACCCGGCGGCCATTTTGGAACCGCCAATCAGCTGTTGGGAAATCATCGCTATGCGATGATCGGTATGCGAAACAGGATGTGATCGCAAAAAAATCATCGCTATGCGGATTCATCGTTAAACGAGGCACCCATTAAGCATGTATGTATGTATGTATGTATGTATGTATGTATGTATGTATGTATGTATGTATGTATGTATGCATGCATGCATGCATACATGTATTAGAGATAGGGGGTTTGTATTCGTATATGAATATGAAGCCCCGTGGCACAGGTGGCCATCCTGATTACCTCCCATCCCCATACCCCACCAGACCACTTATCACATGATATGTGATGTGCATTGCTGACACCATCTTCTGCACCCAAGTGCAGCAGTAGCTCAGCTGCCGCAGCCACGCCTCCCTACTTGCCCAGCCACTCTGGCAAGGGGGCGAGAGGACAAGTCTGGGCAAGCAGGAATGCGGGACTGCAGCACTTGCGCTATTACCGTGATTGGGGTGCAGAAGATGTAGGTGGCCACGTATGCTGTGTACCGTGTGGAAAGTGGTCCTGCAGGGTCTGGGTGTGGGAGGTAATCAGGCCAGGCACCTGTGTCACTGGACTTCGTATTTGTATACGATATGAAACCCCCATCTCTGATATGTATACGTATACCACCCCATTAGTGCAAGCATTTCTCTGGGAAGTTTACAGGTTAAAACCTAAACCCCACAGAAGCCCACATAACAAAATACATTCAACAATACAGCAATCTAACAGGTCTAAAAAATGTAGGTCTAAAATTTATAGAAAAAAGAAAAAATAACATTAACATTAACATCATCCAGAAGAATCAGTCACTGAAGGCAGTTTTGAATAATTCTGTTTTCATCAGTTTCCTCCACATAAGGAATGAAGGAACCTGGTGTATCTCAGCTGGCAACTTATTCCGAAGACTGGCGGCCATTACTGAAAAGGCCTGATTCCTTGTTGTTGTGTTTTTCTTTTTTGCCTACTTCGGTGTGGCCACTTTTAATAACATGGACTGAAAGGAGCATAGCTGATTTCTAAGAAACACATCTTGACAAGTATTTGTAACATTGGGGAGCCACTGAAGACTGGGAATAGATGATTGAATTTACTAATCCCAGAAATCAGTCTCACTGCCGCATTTTGGATCTGCTGAAATTCCTTACTCTTTTCAAGGGAAGCCCTACCTACAGAGCATTACAGTAGTCTATTTTTGAGATTACCAATGGATGAACTACTGTTGCTTGGCATATCTTATCCTGGTAGGGCAGCAGCTGGGCAATCAACTGGAATTGATGAAAGGCACTCTTGGCTATGACCAATATTTCAGCCTCCATAGAGAGTGATGGGTCCAGGAGTACCCCCAAAATCTGGACCCAATTCTTCACGGGGAGTGTAACCTCATCAAGGCCAGATAAGTTTCCTTCTAACCAGTCTGATGATCCTCCTAATAGTAGGATCTCCATTTTATCTGGATTCAGTTTCAGTTTTTTGGCCCCCATCCAGGTCATTATTGATGCCAGGCTAAAAAAGAGGTAATAACTTTACAGTGTGCAAATGCCTTTTCTGCATCCTCAGGTCTTACTAACTGAAAATGAACCCATGAAACCTTGACTAGACAGTGCACTGGACATCTCAATCTGTTTTCAATCTGGTATAAATGAAGAATCAAAGGTCCCCAAAGGATGCATTCAATCTTGGATCTGAAATGGGCTGCCAGTCAGTTGCAATTCTCTATGTTCGGTTGGAATGTTTGTATCTCTTCAGTATTTATAATGCTGTGGACAACTTGAAACAATCCCAACCTGTTAGTTGGAGGCTGCATTAATGAGTTTGGTGTTATAGCCTCGTTTTGCCATCTTAAGTACATTACAACATTTGCTGGACATTTCCCTGACTGCAGTGAAGCTGTACTCTATGGGAGATTTCCTCCATCTGCCTTCTATACATTTCCTTAATCACTTCATTGCCCTCAACTCTTCTGTAAACCATGATGAGGGTCAGTCTATGCAATGCATAGGGCATTTAGGAGCAATTGTGTCTACTGCCTGGGTCACCTCTGAATACCAGTGGGCAACCTGGGCTTCAACAGGAGTGCCAACCAAATCAGCCAGAAAACTCCCAAGGGTATTTGGGAAAACAATTGAACCCATCAGTCTTTGGAGATGGATCATTTTATTCAGATAATCTTCTCCCTGCCCAGATGTGTGCACCATGTCCAAGGGGTGCCCTGACACATGTGTAGGAGCCACAGCATGTTGGGACAAACCCATGGAGGCCATAATGTCCATGAATTCCAAGGCTGCTCTGGCAACATACATCTCCACATGGATATTAAAGTTCTCCCGAAATAAAAGTCTGGGAGGACTCAACAGCACACCCAAGACAAAACCCATCAGCTATGATAGGGAAAGATTTAGGTCATGGAGGGCATGGTACACCAATGTGATTCCTGCTCAGTCCAGCTGGTTCAACATCAGATGAAGGCACTCCAGGTACAGTACAGTATGGGCCTAAATGGGCAGAGATCCTCCAGACCTTAATAGATTTCCTATGGACTATGGGCAACACCCTCTCCCTGCCTCTCTTATCTGTTATGACGCTGGATGGAATATCCGGGGGAAATATCAATGACTATGCAAAAGCCTTTGACTGTGTGGACCACAGTAAACTATGGCAAGTCCTTAAAGAAATGGGAGTGCCCCACCACCTTATCTATCTCCTGAGAAACCTATACGTGGGACAGGAAGCAACAGTTAGAACTGGATACGTCAAGGCTGTATATTGTCCCCCTGCTTATTCAACTTATATGCAGAATTTATCATGCGAAAAGCCAGACTGGAGGAATCCCAAGCCGGAATTAAGATTGCCGGAAGAAATATCAACAACCTCCGATATACAGATGATACCACTCTGATGGCAGAAAGTGAGGAGAAATTAAGGAACCTTGTAATGAGGGTGAAAAAGGAGAGTGCAAAAATGGTCTGAAGCTCAAAAAACCCAAGATCATGCCCACTGGTCCCGTCATCTTCTGGGAAATAGAAGGGGAAGATATGGAGGCAGTGACAGATTTTACTTTCTTGGGCTCCATGATCACTGCAGATGGAGACAGCAGCCATAAAATTAAAACATGCTTGCTTCTTGGGAGGAAAGCAATGACAAACCTTGACAGCCTCTTAAAAAGCAGAGACATCACTTTGTCAACAAAAGTCCACATAGTCAAAGCTATGGTTTTCCCCGTAGTGATATATGGAAGTTAGAGCTGGACCATAAAGAAAGCTGACCTCCGAAGAATTGATGCTTTCGAACCGTGGTGCTGGAGGAGGTTCTTGAGACTCCCCTGGACTGCAAGTAGAACAAACCTATCAATTCTAAAGGAAATCAACCCTGAGTGCTCACTGGAAGGACAGATCCTGAAGCTGAGGCTCCAATACTTTGGCCATCTCATGAGAAGAGAGGACTCCTTGGAAAAGACCTTGATGTTGGGAAAGTGTGAAGGCCAGAGGAGAAGGGGACGACAGGATGAGATGGTTGGACAGTGTCATCGAAACAACCAAGATGAATTTGACACAACTCCGGGAGGCAGTGGAAGACAGGAGGGCCTGGTGTGCTCTGGTCCATGGGGTCACGAAGAGTCGGACACGACTAAACGATTAAATGATGAAATGACTATAAATAAACTCAATGCAACAAACTGCACTCCTTATTTCGCTCCCCAGTAATCTAAACCAGCCCACCCAAAGTTCCATCTCAGAAAAAGTCCTCCAAAGCAAAACTGATGCTTTCAAAATGAGGGATTAAAAGAATAAACTAATTTACATTAAATAATTAAAATTCATTTAAGTTAAATTAGACAAGTAAGGCTTTGGGACTCTGTCAACAAAATCAATTAGTAACAAAGGAATGAGCAAATGAATCAAGGGCAAATGAATCTCCAATAACAAAAGTTACAGAAGTAACAACTAACAAATACTAGTGTTTCAACTCTCACCAAATTAAAAAGCAAAGCAGAACAAAAACAAATGAGGAAAGATAAATTAATAAAATAGCGATTAAAATCTCTGATAACTAAACACTTCTGCAAACTGCTGGCTTCAGCACAGTTAAGGTTTCGAAGGCTGTGACCTGTACGAAGATTAATGGCATTGGCAGAGGTTCTAAGAAATAGGATAGTTGTTCCACTTAGAGACCAACCAAATTCTGCCTCAAGTTTTTCTACACCATGGTTCACAATCAAGGAGGTAGGCCTTCACTTATTAATTATCCCTCTCAAAACATATTCTGATGGTGGGGATCACACCAGAACATAGAACTCTGTTCCCTGTGGCTACTCTATTGTTGCCACCATTGAATTGCATGATGAATTCCTGGGATAAGAAAGGAGTAAATCACGACCTTGACAATTCTGTCAGAGGTCACTAAACTTCCAAAAAATAATAACCACACGAGAAGAAAACACTGTGAAGCAAGATGGTAGGATACAAACTGCAGAATGTATGGAAGTTGGCTTTCTAATAAAGAAAATCAAAAGCCCATGAACAGCAGACAAAATAGGCATTTTGCGTAGTCATCATATTGTGAAAAAAAAAGCACTTGCAAACTTCTACTGTTTTTAGTTGTAGAGTTAAGTATATGCACATATCTTTAGCAGTGCAATTTCCCACAGGTTTACTCAGAATTAAGTCTTCTTATACAATAGTCAACAGAAGCTACTGTCAGTAGCTACAAGCAGCTTGGTCTGGATGAAGATGGAGGGGGATTTGAATGGAATACCAGTATCTTGCAAATAGTTGTTCCAGTTATGGTGGCGATGGGTGTCTAGTAGTAGCAGTCAAAAAACCAAAACAAAACAAAAACAGGAATCCCAGCTATGTTCTCAGGAATAAACAAAATTGTGCCTGAAAATACTTAAATCTAGACTGTCTTGGGTGTACTTCATGGAAAATCAATGTCCAGTAAAGTGAGGGGAAAAGTCATTCATGACCTACAGATATTAATGCAGACATCTGTGAAAGGTCCTGTTATATACAACTGTACGTACTGAGGGATTTCTACCACAGACAGCCATGATCTCTGATCACTTATTAATCTTGAAAGTTCAGGGAGAAGTGCACTTTCCCCCGATCAGATGAAGGGATGCCTTGATTTCTACTTGTTTGGAAATCCTGTAAAAAAACAAGTTTACAGCAGTTCAAATGAACATGTGCAAGTCAAAGGTAGAACTCCCTCTGGCCCCTAAACTGATGCCATATTCACCGATATGAAAGGTTTGAAAAGAGACTGAATCTCTGAAAGGCACCAGACTGAGGAAAATTGGCCCAGTGAAGTATAGTCTGCTTCCCCTTTGAAATACATCCAAAAGAAAAGCTTTCACGGAGCTGGAAAAAGTGTAGCCAAGGGCAACTCCAACAATCAGGGCCTTGGAAATCATCTCTGGGACAAAAAAAAATTTTTCCCCTCAAGAAAATAGTGCCAAGCGGGACATGAATGAGATTTCTTAAATGTGAGTACACCATAGGGAACGTGGATTATTCTTTTTCATCCATCTCAGATCACACAGGGTAATGTCCAGCAGTGCTTGGCTATAGATTCAGGGCAGGCAAAAGAAAGCATGGTAGAACATATAACTGATACACTTCAGTATTGTTTGATATGGCAATCCAGTACTTTAGATGACTTTCATCATGGATGAGGTGTTTTGATAGAGGGCACTTGCATCAGTAAATACTGTACATACAAACCATGATGGTTAAACTGAACCATGTTGTCTGGAGAGAACACAGATGCAGTGCTCTTCTGCCTCTTTTGTGGAATTCCTGGAAGGATCTGTTTGGCCATTGTGAAACCATGGACCACAATTTCCAGAACTGCCCAGCCAGCATGGCTATATTGTCTCTGTGACGCTTGGGTGTCATTGACATCTGTGATAGGTGGTTAGTTTAAAAAGTATCATTAAATCTCAGTTACACACAATAAATTATGTTGTTGGGAGACAGAGGTTGCCCCTTCAGAACTGAAAGAAGAACATTAAGTTGAGAGACACAGTCTTACTGCCTAAATATCCTTACTCACAGCAGTTGAGAGGCAGTGACAATTATTGGTCCAGAAAATGGCTTTTTATATAATTATGCACAATCTTAAAAGTTTGCCCCCCCAAAAGCCAAAGTTCTCTTTTCAAGTGGGCTGGCAAAAATAATCCATTAATTCAACCGTGCTGGAAAGTTAACATTTTTCCCTTCATTAGCAAGTTCAAAATTGCATTTTATTTCCATTTTGATGAGGTTTTTATGAGTCTGAAGACATGAAGTTGAACCCCATGAGTTTAATGGACCCAAGAAAGATTGCAAGATACAGGATTGAATTCAATGAACCGTGAGGAGTTTAGTAAATCAATTAATTTAACAAAATAATAAATTATTTTCCTTTTCCTCTGCTAGATTAGAATTGCAAAAAAAGTGGAAAATTTAACTTAATCCAAACAAACAAACAAACAAACAAACCTGTTCCTTTTGAATTCACTTTTTATTATCGCTAAACAGTCATCTTTGCTAAATATAGCATATACTAATAAAGGAGTTAGAAACTCTTGCATGTTTTTAAAGAAATCAGTATACAGTATTCAGTGTTCATGAAACTATTCTAGTAGCTCTTAATACTTTGCTGCTAAACCTCCAGACACAGCAAGGGACAGATAATTCACCAGGAATGTAAGTTTTAAAAGAACCTTTCTATAGTTCAAAAAGATCAATGCCAAAAAAAAGCATGTATATCAGTTATATCTGTACATTTACTAGGTACAGTACTTGATGACTCATAGTATAAACTTATTTCACTTAAATATATAAAAGTTGATATGCACACATGTAGATAAGTGCTGGATGCTGAAGTAATCAAATGATGAGCATGTATCTATGAGCTACATCGATCAGCATATGATCCACAGACCTCTAGACTAAATTTAATTGTTAACTCCAACTAGAGTAGACTCATTGAATCAGTGGTACTGAATCATTGCTTCAAAGGCCCTACTCTAGTTGGGATGAAGAACTGCATTTAACCCAATTTAATTTTCAGAAGAAATCCCGAGGAAAGCTCCTGTTAATATTCTATGTAATATAGCCACTTCGTAATAAAGCAACCATACGGTATCCAACTGCTCACTAATCTAGAGAACAGTGGGATCACCAAAAAAGACTGTGCTGATTGGTAAACCTCCAGACACAGAGTGGAGGCCTACATCATGCAAGCAAACATCTCTTCAGGGAATGTAATTATCTTCTTCTCTTGTCCCCACAGCAGCTCCTATGCTCTCTGAAAATCTGTGGGTGTCTCTCCAAATCTTTTGGAGAAGGCTTTGAGAATGCACATGTGAGTGGTCCCTGTTGTACCGTCCATGCCAATACCAGCAGTTTGCTTAAACACAACCATTTATTTCACCTCAGATGACAGTGTGGCCAACCAGGCTTAAATAATCTATGTATCAACAGAACGCCTAGCAACAGCTAGAGTCTCTGTTCCCAGCCACTCCAGAGGAAGTATTCAGGTCACGTGAGTAGAATACTGCCTCTTCCGCCAACTCTAGGACACCGTAGAGATGTGGGAGACAAGGTGTGCTGCAAGCAGGAGCACTGGAGGGACACCAACATCTGGATTAGTGCCAAAAACACAAGTAGGGAAACACCAAACAAAATGACCCAAAACACACAGGTGCTTTTGTGTAAAACAAACAGATTGGTTTATTAAAACACAAAAATGAAAGAAGCACCCCCCAAAAGAACCTATCATGAAACAAATATGGAAAAAAAAATCCCTCAGTGAGCTGCCTTCAGTGGTCCTAAGAAGAAACAGACCAAAAAGCTTTATTTTAATCAATTTCAGTTCCCGTAGGTATCTCATTTTCACTGAGTTCCCCCCCTCCTAGTGCTACCATGCATGCACATAGATCTTATGTGGGACAAGGGTCCTTTCTCTTGCTGTGTAAAAACAGAATTGGCACCAAACATTTTCTTTCACTGGCCAAATGGAAACCAAATGGTGCAATTTATCTGTGAAGATTCTCAGTCATGCAGGTGAGGTTATCTGGAAGCTGAGTCATGGCAACTGGGCTTCTTTCTTGTTAGCTTAAAATGTTTTGCTACCCCCTACCCAGCAGAAAGACCATTGTTAACAACTATTAATGAACCATGACAATGGGTGGAGAAGGACTGCAGAAGTGGGATTTTCACTCAACCCCCCCATCCTTTGTCCATCTTATGAGCCTATTCAGACCAAGGGGGAGTGAAACCAACATGGCGGATCTATCAGGGATCTCCTACCAACTCTCCTCAGACTGAAGAAGCTACTTGGATGAGTAGTGAAACATTTCCGCCTAACAAGAAAGAAGTCCAGTTGCCATGACTCAACTTCCAGACACACTGGTACAATTTATTTATTTTTTTTGTTCACTGCAGTCTCTATTTTCCCAAAGGATTCCTGCGATGGTTGGAAGACCCTCTGGAGCAGATGGGGGGCATGAGGGGCAAGAGAGTGGAGGGGAGAACGGGGAAGCCCTGTTGCACAAGCAGAACTCTATTTATGTACCCTTGGCTTGAAGCCATAATTACCAACTCAAAAGCAACAAATGATGAGCTTCTCTATATAACAGAAACATGATGCCAAAGAGCTACTCCCTCCTGTCACATCAGCCTGCCTCACAGCTATTCTTAAGACACATCCAAAATGCCAAGTGCAGGAGTACAGTTGGAAGAAATCTAACGAGATGTGACCTGTACAGGTTGAATGACTGAGCTGACATGATGCACTGCAACATGGCATGCCTGAAAATAATGGTTGAAAATTGACTTTTCCAAACCACTGCTTTGATTTGTCACAGCCTTGGCAATTCAATCCAAGATAAAGACAGTAAATAAAATTGCAGGTAAGATCAAGTTTTAGAAGTTCATCTGTGGATGGCTTCGCCTAAGCCGCTGAAGATCAGGGAAGTGAAAGAAATTTATTCTCAGATGTTGCAACACCAGATTAGAGGTAATGAGTTTTCGTGCCAAGGAGGGGATCCTTTCAGTGCATATCTTCTTCAACATCTCTAGATTATTTCCACTCAATTGTTTCATTTTTCATCCATTTTCTGGGGGGCAGTGTGACTATCTGGCAACTACTGTGAGATCTTAAAAGCCGGGAGAAGCAATTTAGGCTCGCCAGGAAAATCCTCTTCCCTGAGTGATGCGAGGTGACACCAGAAGGGCGGGGCAACTTCCCATCGCACCGGCCAAGACCAGAGGAAGATGCTATGTTGGAAACAGCCCACTCTAAGACATTTTGCTTCCTGAGGCTGAGAACATTCAGCAAGCCCACCCAACATGTCAGGGTTTACAGCACTGAAAGCCAGTGTGGACTACGTTAACACAGGAGGCAGTAAATCCCTGAAGCATTTCTCTCCCCTCTAGCAGGAATAAAAAAAAATTACAAGTGTGTCAAATGAAATAACTAATATGACACCCCAAATCTACTGCTTGGGTGGCTGCCTCACTCTGCGTAAAGGAAATGCTGGCCCTGGTGCAAAAGGCTTTTCTGTCTCTTAACGGCTTTTTATGAGCATCACGGTGGTTATGTCAAGCAATGGCATTTCCTAGGCAGGAACTGAGGCTTACTCCTAGCACCCACATAAAATGAACCAGAATGTCAAACATTTTTGTCAGCAGCCTATAGCATCTATGCCAACTATGACAGCAATTTAAATTTGAATGCCGGGATAATAACAACAATCTTAGAACTGCAGAGCTGGAAGGGTCCCGATGGATCATCAAGTCCAGCCCCTGTCAAGGAGGCACAGTGGGGAATTGAACTCCCAACCTCTGGCTTCATGGCTAGAGACCTAAACCACTGAGCTATCCAATGTTGTAGAGAGAAGTTCTTATCAACCTGGAACAAAGCTTCTGTATGGTCATGCCTTGGATCTTTTGCTCTAAACCAGTTGCCTTCGTTCCTCATTGCTAGCTTGATGGGTCTTTCTTTCTTTCCTTCCTAGCTTGCAGCCCCCTCCCTCAATTCAAAAACTTGCAGTGGGTTGCTTAGCTGTCCAGAGCAGGTTTTGTGGGTGGAAGGGGAGCAGAGGTTTGGGTGGGAAAATACCACCTCCTCAGTTCTGCTGATGCAATCTGCTATTAGTGAATCAATTTTATTGAATCCTGGCCCTTGCAAGCATTTCATAACTCACAACACCTCCATGAAAAGATTACAAGACCGGAGAGGCTTGTAAAGTTTAATTGGCAAAATTAACTTGGGCTTCTTCAACACACTTTTTCCCCCCTGAAGCTTCACTGTCAGGTCAGGGATCCGTATTCTTGAACATCTCCAAAGAGAAAATGTTTTTGATGGAATCTCCATTGCTGTTGAGCCTACTGTAACTACAAAAGATTGTAACTTAGACTCTGTCAAGCTGCCAATGTGATGATAACGTCATCATATTTAAATGTCAACCTCCCCACTTACAATAACTGCATGAATATATCTCGTTCATTAGCACAACAGTCATCGTGAACCTTGCATGTTCTTAACTTTTGTTATTTTGTGCCCCTCCTTTTTAAAACCATCTAAAAACTAAAAACAAACACACAAAAAGACAGGGACAGTGAACTCTAGCATTGCTTCATGTGTTGCAGATCAAACTCGGTTACTGAGGAAACCATTAGCTTTACAAAATATTCAGCCGTCAAACTGCAGTGAGGAGAAAGGCACTCCCAATATGTCAGCAGAAAAATGGCTGGAATATTTCATTTTGCTGTAGTTTTCGATGAAGAATTGCTTCATTCTTGCCTCTCAAAATCTTCCTATTTTTGCAGTCTTGCAGTTTCTCTTTTTGAACATGATTGTTGTTTTAACCTCTTTGACGCTGCCTTCATGCCCATTCCTTCCCACCTCCCTTTGTTCATTTTGCTACCTTTGTGCTGTAGTCTCAAGACCGTGTGGGTAAAGACTAAAGACAGCAAAACTCAGGAAGTTACATGTACTTTTTAAAAGTATGCATGAGATTGTATAAGGGACAGGATCTTGATCATGTCTCATTTTAATCTGGAGTATAACCTTTCAGACATTGTTGGATATAATCTCACCTGAGGCTGTTGCAGTCCAACCATATCTGGAGAGGCACGCTTTTTCCACCCGTGTTTTAGTGATGCCAATCAATCAATCAATCAATCAATCAATCAATCAATCAATCAATCAATCAATCAATCAATCAATCAAAAATGAGCAAGAATGAAGAAAAGGTTTGCAAGAGATTAGGGGCTGAAGTCAGTGAGGAAAGAATTGGGGAAAACTGAGAAGCTGAGGAGTGCAAGACAAGTGAAGGCAAATTTCTAACAAAATGAATCCTACTTGTCTTGAACTTACAGCTAAGCTGCTCTGTTACAAGGAGTTCAACTTTCATTTAACAGCTGAGTTCATACAACCTCTTTCTGCAATCCTGTGCATTTTGGCTTGCTTGCTTGCTTGCTTGCTTGCTTGTTTGTTTGCTTATTTATTTATTTATTTATTTATTTATTTATTTATTTATTTGTTTGTTTGTTTGTTTGTTTGTTTGTTTGTTTGTTTGTTTTTATACCCCTCCTTTCTCTTAAAAATGGACCCAAAGCAGCTTACATCATTTGAAACACAACAAGATAAAGGTAAAGGTTCCCCTTGACAATTGTAGTCCAGTCGTGTTTGACTCTAGGGGGCGGTGCTCATCCCCGTTTCCAAGCCATAGAGCCAGCGTTTGTCCAAAGACAATCTTCAGTGGTCACATGGCCGGTGTGACTTAGACATAGAACGCTGTTACTTTCCCACCGAGGTGGTCCCTATTTACCTACTTGCATTTGCATGCTTTCAAAGTGCTAGGTTGGCAGGAGCTGGGACAAGCGACAGGCACTCATTCCATCGCGTGGATTTGATCTTATGACTGCTTGGTCTTCTGACCCTGCAGCACAGGCTTCTGCGGTTTAGCCCACAGCGCCACCATGTCCCTTATAAACACAATACTGTAAACAAAAAAAAAACCAAACCAGTAAATTATTCAATTATTTAAAAAGACTTAATAACCTTATTTTTAAAAAATGTTAGGTAAAAAAAAACATATTGAGGAGCAACAAAATATAAACCATCCTATGTACAGTATTATCTCCTAGACAGTCAGTCACTGAGGGAAATCTTGCCTGAAGAGAAAGGTATTCAACCTGCTTGTGGAAGAAAAGCAAAGATGGGGCCAGCCTGGCCTCCTGTAGGAAAGAATTCCACAGTCTGGGAGCAGTGACAGAGAATGACGTCTCCCGTGTCCCAGCCATTGAAGCTAACTATAGAATTCACCATGCCCAGATGGTTGGACAGTGTCATCGAAGCAACCAATATGAATTTGACACAACTCCAGGAGGCAGTAGAAGATAGGAGGGCTTGGCATGCTCTGGTCCATAGGGTCACGAAGAGTCGGACATGACTGAATGACTAAACAAGCACTATAAAAGTAAAAGTAAGTCTCGCAGTAAAATGGCTGCCTTCAGGAGGATTCTTATGATTGGTGCTGCCTTGAAAAGTAATTAACAAAAGGCAAAATCTATTAATGTTGATTTTTTAATGTTAGTTTAGGGAATATTTGAAATTTGCTTCAACAAACAGTCCAAGTAATGATAATGATGGGGTATGACGGTGATGATGAAACTAGTAAGAAGCTGCACTGAAGAATAAGAACTTTCTGCATGGGAATAGATGGGCTTAAACTCTGGAGGTTGGCATTGGCATTGAATCAGTGATGTTTTGATGATTCAATGGGGCCGCTCTAGTTATGGCATACTACTGGATTTTGGTGAATATGTTTTGGCAAAATGGTCCCAGGTTCTGTTCCCTGGTGCCTTTAATTATAGACAGCAGGATGGGTTTGTTGGAGAGCTGCCACCAGAAAGTGATAGGCTGGAGGAGCCTCCCTCATCTTTGTGCTATCTAAATATCTTGCAAATAGAAATCGCATCATCTCAGATAGTATGTTGCCATGTGGTATTTCAACCGATGTGAAGGGTACTGGACTAAACAACCCCAGGCCTGTCCTAGATGACCCAAGAAGCCATCTGTGTTTGAGGCATGTGTACATTCAATTAATTGCCGAAGAAGTTGTGTGTGTGTGTGTGTGTGTGTGTGTGTGTGTGTGTGTGTGTGTGTGTGTGTGTGTGTGTGTGTGTGTGTTTTTTTTTACAGTTCCAGCAGCTCATGACCAGAACAGGAGGGGTGCTCCCCTAGGTTTGGGGCAAAGCACTTCCTCTGTGGTCTGTGAGATGGCCATGATTCTCAACATTTACTTACCTAGTCCAACTCCTTCAGATATCAGAGCAACAACTCAGCTTCAGGGACAGAAAAAATGAGTATGCTTTGGAAAACTGAATTGGAAGGATGCCAGGTGGTATAAATAAATAAATAAATAAATAAATAAATAAAGCAAGCAAGCAAGCAAGCAAGCAAGCAAGCAAGCAAGCAAGCAAGCAAGCAAGCAAGCAAGCAAGCATGTTTGGACTACAGGCCTTAACTGCTGGTGGTCTGGAGAAAGCTTCTTTAGAGGCTATAGTTGCTGTCCATCCATGCCATCCTCATCTACACACTCCTCTGGTAATAAATATGTGCTGCCCTTGGCAACAAGAGGTACCTCATGGTAGACAAAGGGGAAGCACCTACAGGAGAGCCTGGTTAGCTGCTCTTGAGTGGCCATTTATTAATCACTTGTGGAAAGAAAGGAGACCTTTGAGAGGGTCGTTTGGATTTACAGGTAAGTCATAATCTGCCAGTTAAGGTTTCTCCTTCTCAAACACACTGTCATCATATGTTATGCTTGTGAGTTAGCGGTTAATATGCCTGTTGATGAGCAAAGTGAAAAAGCTTCAGTTCTGCTTTCCTGATAAAGTTACGAATTTGCTTTTATCTTGAAGCTCTTTCATCCATGATTGGGTAATTACCATGCAGTCTCCCCTAGTATATATGAAGGATTCTGTTTATTCACATTAGTGTAACTCTCAGTTATAATAATCTAACGCTGCACTGTCTTAAATGGCCAACCTGTTCTTGGTGAAAGTATTACAAAGGGGGGTAAACAGGAATTTGTGCTAATACTGAAAAAATATAGGGAAATCTTTAGATCTTTGATTACTTTCTTTCATTAAAACATCTCTAAACTTCTTTTCAACACAATAGTTCAACAATATAGTTCACAGGGTACGGTGCTAAAATAAAATAAACAACACAGTTAATTGATAGAGCACAGAAATATTTAAAATAGTCAGAATAGTAGAAATCTATAAAAGATCCTGGGGTAAGGAAAGAGAAAAGCAGGGGCTGAGGAAATGATAGGATAAGGCTAAACTCTGGGACTGGGCATTCCCTAAGTGAGTGGCTACCACAGAAAAGGTCCTATTCTACAGATCTGATTTGGTACCAAATTGTTTGTTGTTATTATGTGCCATCAACTTGCACATCGACTTATGGGGACCCTATGAATGAGTGATCTCAAAAATGTCCTCTCTTCAACATCCCCGCTCAGCTCTTGCAAACTCAAGCCTGTGGATTCCTTTACAGAGACAATCCATCTCGTATTTGGTCTTCCTCATTTCCTGCTGCTTTCGACCTTTCCAAGTATTACTGTAATTTGCATTTACAATAATCGTGTTTTAATCCCATGTGCACAATACGAAAGTCATAAGCACCAGGGCTGTCTGCTCTCACATTTGACATTAGTTTCCAGAGCTTGGAAATGTTACTCTGTTTTTGGATGAGAACTCATGTGCTGCGTGGGTAATTCTGATAGGTGTAGTCTAAAAAGTAACGTTTCCTAGATCTGCTTGTTTCATACTAGTTCTTACTGCTCCATGGTCACCTTCAGCCAGCTACTCTTTCTCAACCTGACCATGGCATCGTTACGATAAAATGGAGAAAGAAGAAGAGAAGGACAGAAAAGGTGAGGGAGAGGAAGACAAAACTAATTCAGCAAAAAGCAGACCCTGTGAGACAAAACAAGGGGGTTCTAGATCAAATCAAGCCTGGAAATTTGGGGCTATTATACATTTGGAATCTCATAAGATGATAAGAATCATCAGACAATATACAAATGTGGGGAAGAGGTTAAGGTAGTAGGAAAGAGGAAGACCAAATAAGAGATGGATTATCTCAATAAAGGAAACCACTGCCTTGACTTTGTAAGAGCAAAGCAGGGCTGTTGGTGATAGGACATTTTGAAGATCAGTAATTTGCCATAAATTGACAGCAAATTTGCCATCAATTGACAGCAGCGTGGTGGCCCATAACAGCAACAACAGAAACAAGTCCCACTGAACTTTGTGTGTTTTCTTCTGAATATACCAGTATTGAATTGTAGAATGATTTCAAGCAGATTTTGCAAACAGATAAAGGGATATAAAGACCCTCACACACATTCAGTGTAAGGAACGATTTTATATCTACCAATTTCTGTTAAAAAGTAGAGTTGTTTACAAGTGATGAGGCTGATGTGTTTTTTTAAAAAAGTGAAATGAAATCCAGCCTACTTCTTTTACATACAAGTCCCTTCTTCCTTGTTGAACAGTCAGGTTTATAGCTTTACGCATGAAAATTGCTGTCATTCCTTTCTGAATCTAATACACAGTGGCAGAATAAAGAGGGGATTGTTAAGGACTTGACTTCTAAATGCAGTGTTCTTTTAGAAATGCATCGGAATAATGGGGAAATGTTATGAGGATGCCAGCAATAACATACGATTGCTAATGCTTTCAAATACCTCTCTCTGGCAGCTATAACCTTGCCTCTCTTATTTGCTGCAACACAGAGTAGATGATCTGTCTTCTGTTTATCGCACTGTTCCCCACTGCTACATCTGGGCTCCGCTCTGCCTTCCTTCCTTCCTTCCTTCCTTCCTTCCTTCCTTCCTTCCTTCCTTCCTTCCTTCTACATTGTTCAGATCAGCAAGTGCAAAGTGGCCTTGAAAACCACAGAAATGAGGTCACACCTTTCAGAATGCCATGGAATTGCAATGCTATCATGATGCTCAAGGTAATGTCTCCGTGTGTGCATCTGAAAACTCAGACAAAGTAGGCTTTAACTATTCTCTTCAGCTGTAGGGAACATACATATAAATGATCCTGTTACATTGCTTTGCACTTATGAACCTGTTTCAACAGCTTGGTATCCCACAGCACAGACTAACTACCTTACCTTTTCTCCATCTTCTACTATGGGCTGTATTGTTTAGGGATGTAACAAGTACTCACCAAACGTCTCATCGATGTTTTGAGTGTGCGCCCCCCCCCCAGATTCCTCACCAAGACTTCACCTTGGATCAGGCAGCTTACTAAACCCACCCACCCCCATGAAAACAAGATGTGCCATTTAAGGGTGAGCTCTGAAAAGGAAAGGTGCCATTCTGTGCAGGAATTGCAGTAATCCTGTGCAGTATGCAATTTGTGAATGACCACAAACGCTCCAAGGATTCATAGGACCCCTTCAGCTTTGCAATCCTAAAATGATGGTGGTGATAATATTTAGCACAAGATCTCTTGTGAGGAAATATTTCATGTAGCAAAATCTCATGACAAGGAGAAAATAGCCCCTCCCTTTGTCCTGGAAAGCAAGAGGCAGTGAGAGTTACACATGTATCTTCCATCTCGTTTCTGATTTCAGTCCATCCAATATATCACTATGTTTCAATGTCTGCCTCCTCCACCTCTACGATATTAGGAAGATAATGGTGTAGATATGGGATTTACAGTATATTGTAAGGATTAGTGAAATGCTAGCCTGGTTCAAACATGATAATTGTCTGATCTTATATCCTAGTTTGTGATATCCTGGTTGTGACAACACCCATTGGCTGAGGCAACTGTAACAGTCTGCAGATGACAAGGCTGGCCATGATCTTGCTGTGTTTAGGAATTCTGGGAAGACTTTGGCAAAGAGACTATGGACAGCCATGATACATGTCTAAGAGAGAATAAAGCAGAACTACATGGTATGTAGGAATGATGACAATTCTTTGAGGAACCTGGAACAATCGATGCGAACACTATGAGTTGGAAATGAGAGCAGCCCATAGGCAAACACATCCACATTAATTACACACACACACACACACACACACACACACGTGTCTGTCTGTCTGTCTGTCTGTCTGTCTGTCTGTCTGTATGTATGTATGCATGCATGCATGCATGTATGTATGCATGTAATGTGGATGTGTTTGCCTATGGCTGTAATTAATGTATGTTATTAATAGATTATATATATAATCTACTTTAGATCTCCCCTAAAGGAACCACGTCTGGGTCTCTGAGGAAGACTCTTGTGATACAACCTATGGATTTAATAAAAGATTCACTTTTTTGCTTCCGGATGATTTAAAATAGCTGTTTCAAAAATGTGCAGTGAGTGGTTTGAATTTACACATCAATAAGATCAGGATAAAACAATCGAACATGGAGCAAATAATGAGGAGGAAACATTAGACTGTAGAGCAAATTAGAAGTGATTCAACAGCATAAATAACAGGACTGGTTTGCAAAGTTCCTACAGGAACATCTTGACATTTTGTGCTTAATTTTTGGGTAGACAAAAATGGCGTCCCTGGGTTCTTGGTACAAGGACCGGACATGCCAGCAAAGAAGATTCTTACTAGTGCTGGGATTCACTGTGCCTCTTACACTAGTATTTATAATCTAGTTTTGTTATCTAATATGTCTTTGTTGTTGTTGTTGTTGTTGTTGTTTCGTTGTTATTGCAATGAGCAGTTAACTTCATTCTCCAACTGTGGATCTCCCTCTCCGTGGATGAAGTCTTCAGCATCCAACACCCCTGCTCTGCTATATTTTATAATCTTTCATAGCTGAAGAAACTACTCTAAAAAGTAATTCAAGTTACAAAGAAGCAGTCAGTTATCACTATTCATTATAACAATGGAAATATTTTTAAAGTAACATTTTTTTTCATTTCACAAACTCATTTACATGGTAGCTTCTTAGTTCCTTAAGAAGAATCACAAGCCACTATCCTTCAGTACCAAACACACTGCCCTTGCATCCATCTCAATACCCACAGCTGTGTGAGGTAAAGAGCACAAGGTACACCACGAGCCAGGATGTGAACCTCGCATTTCTCCTCCTCTACCATTTTTTGAGATCAAACCACTAGAGCTCTAAAATGATTAAAAGTTAAAGGAACAGTGAAAGTGAAATGAAGTTTTCCCTTACTCAGTTACAACTGTAATGCTGTTTGTTTGTTTCATTTTTGGGGAAAAGATTTAATTACATGTATTTGAAATGAATTACTCCTAGCCTTTAGGAGAAATACTGTATCTATTGAGCTGTTCAGCAGCAATTCTCAGAGCAGCTTACCTTAAGGAAAACACAAAGTTGAAATATGATAAGAACAATAAAAGAATGACTGCTTCAGGTAGATATGCAAAGTGGACCTTTATTAGGCCTGCTTTCCAGACTGTCCTCTTCTGACTCTTTTCACAACTACCTAGTGCATCATGGGTAATTTATATATCCATATGTTTGCATAAATGTGAACATAGACACATAGACACATGACATCTATGGTGACTCCTCTGTTCTCTTCACCAGGCCTCATCTTTTAGGACATACTAAGAGACCAGTGATTGCTCCCCACATATGGATTATCTACTTATCCCATCTTCATGACTCTGAGAAAAGTCATGTCAAACAGAATCCTTTGGAAGGTTTCTTTTAAAATGTGAAACTACAGTATCTGGCTATTGACAGCAGCTTTCTAAAACCTAAGACATGCATTGGGCACATCCATTTTAACGTCATGCTGGCAAAGTTGAAGGGAGGGAGGAGCTGGGCATGGTTGCATCTCTGTCTTTCTATGGCACTTGGTCACAGTACAGTATGCCTAAGAGCAGAAACAGACATTAAAGAGAGCCCATAATCAGACCTGAAAGCATGTTAGTGTGGAGAGAGGTGATTCAGGCAGACTTTTGTATTTCAGAAATCAGACTTCAGAGAAATGCCGTCGTCCTGAAAGCCAAGCAAGCTAATTTGGAGATTCTAGGAGGTGAGATAAACTCCTGCTGAGACATTTTCACACAGCACAATTTTTTCTCTTGCACTCATAGGTTATGTGTCATGTTTGTTTTGGCATCCAGACACAGAACTGATAAATGGGCAATGCCGATTAACAAAGGGACTCTGCCCTTCAAGTTGGCTTTTCTCTCTTCTTCTGTGTTCCCTCCCTTTGATGGTAAGATTTCCCTGAGCTGGAGTTAATCTTTCCTGCTTCAGAGCTTGTGTGGATTTCCTGCTGGTTTGGGAGTGTGGCAGGTGAATGGATGGTCCTGGACTCAACACTTGCTCTGACTCTTCCCCAAGATTGAGGGAAATTTCCCCTTTTTGGTCTATTGACATTGGCCCTCTAACATCAGTGAGGAAAGAACTGTGGAAGTTTTGCAATCAGGAGAGGGTTCCTGAGGATTAACCTCTCTCTCTGAGAACAGATCTCTCTCTCTCTGTCCTCAGACAGTGATATTTCAGTCATCCTGTGGCCCATGGTGGAAGATCTTTCCAGAGATCATTGGACTGCAGTCAGAATGTTTTTATCAGGTGCTTCTAACTTCAACCTAAACTGAGGATTCAGGATTGGTGGGCTGGTTAAGGAAGGACTGAAAATAGGCAGATAAGTAATTAACTTCCCTTCCTCTAGCTGAAATGGGGAACTTATGAGGGTTGAAATGATTTATGGGATATAGAAAATATACTGCATTTCTGCAGGGGAGAAGGGCAGGATTAGGAGCCACTTCCAGTCATATAATTCTAATTTTTTAATGAGTTGTGCTTAAAAAAAGAAGAAGCAAGGCCTGATCTGAGAAGTCAAAGGCACCTGCCCCAGACTTTTTATTAACTGCATCAAAAGACAGAGAAAAATGTCCCCCTTTTAATGAAGAAAAAGAGACAGTGCAAAGTAGTTTACTAAATTTCAGGCTGGCATTTAAACCTACTCATGTGATGCAAACTCATTTACTTCCCCTGAAGTTTTTTGACAAGAACATATATTTCCCTGGAAAATGTAGCACACTAACACCATTGTAAATATACCCAGTGAAAAACAGTCCTTTTATTTACATTATGATTTACCAGACCCAACACCTTATCAATCTGTGCTTGTTTCATGAGTCCTGCAAGGCTAAACATGAATCAGTTCTTGTTTCCTCCAGGTGGCTTCTTGGCTACCTTGTGCGAACCACTTTTCTACCAAGGAGACTGCTGTTAAACTTCAACTTTTCTACTTTAGCATAGCAAGCTCTGGCAAGGAGTGAGAAAATGCCATTGTGTTGCTAAACATCGTGGTTTTCTCTTGACTGTGTTTTGCTTTTTTTAAATTAAATAATTGAAAAGGATGTGAACCTTATGGAAAACTGGGAGGTAAATGCCGTCATTACTAGTGGAGCATAGGTCTCAAAACACAGTCAATTTCAAGATTAATAAAATCTGGAGCAAGGAGGGCTCTAACAACCTTCAAGTCCAAACTTTATTGCAAGAAGACCTGAATGTTGTTCAAAAGAGTTGAATAGTCATAAGTGGTGTTCTGCAGTGTCATGTGGCTTAGTATTTTGTTTTGCTTGCTTTCTCCTGGCTCCGTTCCTTCTTGGAGGACCGCCCCCAGAGAGTACAGCTTGGGGAGAATGTCTCGGCCCCGTGGAGCCTCAATTGTGGGGTCCCACAGGGGTCGATCATCTCCCCAATGCTGTTTAACATCTATATGAGGCCGCTGGGGCGGGTCATCAGGGGGTGTGGAGCGATGTGCCATCAATATGCGGATGACACACAGCTCTACATCTCCTTTTTTCCAACTGCAGGAGATGCCGTTCTGTCCCTTCAGCGTTGCCTGGGGACCGTATTGGAATGGATGCAGGAGAACGGGCTGAGGCTGAACCCGGACAAGACGGAGGTACTAAGGGTGGGCGCTCCCACAGTTGGGGACTTGGGAAACTCCCTCACTTTTGGGGGTGTGACTCTGCCCGCCAGGGATGGGGTCCGCAGCTTGGGGATCCATCTGGACCCGGCGCTCACTATGGAATCTCAGGTGGCGTCTGTGGTCCGTATCGCTTTTTTCCATCTTAGGCGGATAGCCCAGCTGCGACCCTACCTTGATGTGGGGGCGCTTACTACCTTGGTGCATGCGCTCGTAATCTCAAGATTAGACCACTGTAATGCGCTCTACGTGGGGCTACCTTTGAGGTTGCTGCGGAAACTACAGGTGGTGCAGAATGCTGCGGCCAGATTACTTAGTGGAGTGAGAAGATTCCAACATATCTCGCCCACTCTGGCCGCACTGCATTGGCTGCCCATCCGATTCTGCATCGACTTCAAAGTGTTGATGCTTACCTATAAAGCCCTAAACGGTTTAGGACCTCGATACTTGGTGGAACGCCTTCTCCCACCAAGATCTACCCGTGTCACTCGTGCGAGCCAGGAGGTGAGGCTGAGGAGCCTAACGCCGAGAGAGGCCCGGAAGGAGAAGACCAGAAATCGGGCCTTCTCGGCGGTGGCTCCTCGTCTCTGGAACAACTTACCTCCTGAGATTCGCGCGGCTCCCTCGCTGGACATTTTTAAGAAACAACTAAAAACATTGATGTATAGGCAGGCTTTCCCAACAGAAAACTCCTGACGATTTTTCCTTTCTTATATCTTTCTTTGATTTCTATCTTAGTCTAGGTGCAATGTTTTAAAATTATATTGTTTCTTTTATTGTAAGCCGCCTAGAGTGGGCTAATATGTCCAGATAGGCGGGATAGAAATAAAATAAATAAAT
This sequence comes from Pogona vitticeps, assembly GCF_051106095.1. Classification (NCBI taxonomy): domain Eukaryota; kingdom Metazoa; phylum Chordata; class Lepidosauria; order Squamata; family Agamidae; genus Pogona; species Pogona vitticeps. Next base: position 238,144,967 of record NC_135783.1, on the reverse strand, counting down.
AAATAAATAAATTGTTTGTTCCTTTTATTGACTCAGGAAAGCTCTGTCTATGTTTATTTTATTTTTCTTCACATTCGATGTTGCTGCTTTTAGCTAATGTAACACTTGAGTTGGCCACGGTAGACGTGAGGGCAGATTTCCTGCTGGCACAGATCTCACAAACAGAATCTTGCTAGAAAAGATGCTGAGAATGGTGGCATGTTAAAAAAAAAAGGAATATGGGGAAATATAAGGCTTAAAAGCAAAACAAAATCCTGCCATTTGCATCTTTAGTTCAACATGTCCATTCCATATCCAGGAAACAACACTTACACCCTGGTTTCCTCCACAGTCTTGCTCTGTAAGTTGCTGTCATGACAGTAGCCATAGCTTTTTATGCTGGATTGCCCCATTACCCCATTATTCTTGAGCTCTGACCATCCTTGCTGGGAATAATGGGACCTAGAGTCTAATAGCATTGGGCACAGATCCCCCATTCTTGCTTTGTCACCTTTTGATTACATCACTAACATGGCAGGGCATGCATACATCTTTTCCATAGGAAGGGCCATTTCTTCCCATAATCTTGGGGAAACAAAACTGAAGAAGACATACAAAGGTAGTTTTAAAAGATGATTTAGAACAGTGGTCCCCCACCTCAGGCTTCCACATGTTCTTGGACTACAACTCCCAGAAACCTTCACTACCACCTCTGCTGACCAGGATTTCTGGGAGTTGAAGTCCAAAAACATCTGGAGGCCCAAGGTTGGAGACCCCTGCTTTAGAACATAGCCAGCATGGGAATTTCTGCTGCTTTTGCTTTGATGTCTTAGAGTACAAGCAAGAGGTAATCATGGGGGTGGGAAAGAGGAGAACATCAACACAGTGTGGGATTATGTGCATCTATAAATCCATCACTGACCTTCCAAAACACAGCCCTGTATGTTTCTACTCAAAATGTAAGTCGCATTACTTACAGTAGGACTTACTCAAGAAACTGACATCTAATTCCAGCTGTTACTTCGAAATAGAGTAGGTCCGTTGAATCAAGGGGACTTCGGTAGATTGACAGTGATGTAAATCCATTGAGCCAATAGATCTACTGCAGTCTATTTTCCAGCTCTTGGATTTATATCCAAATAAAATATTGTAGTTTAAGAACAGCCTCTGTTTGTCCTGAAGGTACATATGAGAGATGTATGACCTTCCAAAGTGGATGGACTGTAACTCCCATCATCTGTCACCACTGGCTGTGTTAGCTGGAGTGGATAGAAGCTGGAGACCAAGAACATCCAAAGAGTAAATGCGTAATAAATACCTAAATATAGCTCTGTCCTCCAACAAAGGAGAACAGCTAACTCCTGGAGACCACCTAGCATCTGCCACCTGAGACAGCCACATCATTCTGCCTCATAATAGGCCTGGCCCCTGTTACTGGCAGCTCAATAAAAACCAAGGACAGAAGCTTGCCTACAGTTACACAAACAAGGTGGGCAGGAAAATGTTTCAGACAGAATAGCACAGTACATGATTGGTGGGCTTTGTTCGGTTGGGTGAGTCACAAGCTGGGAAGGCTGATGTAAAATCCTCTTGAGACATTGTACTATTGATGCGAAGTCATGAGATAGCTCTCTTGGGCCTGCTTTTCTTCTCCCTATTGGTACCTAAGTGTTGGCAAATGAACTGTGCATTCCGGTCACTACAGACCTAGAAGAGGCTTGAAGGCTGAATGCCATAGTCCAATGGGTCTCATCGTGGATCTGCTTTTGCACAGGGCAGATTCTCTCCAGGAAGACACTGGATCTCCTTCAACAACTAACAAGTCTTGAGCTAGAAAGCCATAAACCTGCAGCAGTGCATGCTGGTCAGACTGCAAAGGCACGCACAGTATTTAACAAGCAGCAAGTTGCCAGGCTCCGGTAACTATTCATAAAACCCCTCCACCAAATTGATTTTAGCATGATTAAATTTTTCTTTACCTTATTTCACAGTCCATTTCAAATGCTGTATTTTTTCCCTTAATGGCAAATGGAAACCTGAGTGTTAATAAAGCACTGCAGCATAAAATTCAAGGCAGCATATGGCAGTGGGGATTGGAAACCACTATCCCACTGAAATCGAGAATAAAAGACACCGCTTCCATGAGGTAAACAACAGCTAGGGCACTACTTAATTGGTGAAGAAATATGTAGAATTTTGGACTATGCAGCACTCTTCATCCAGCAGCACTGAAAGACAAGAAAAGGGCTGAAACTTCATTCCTCTGGAAGAAGAATATTAGAAAGCCTAATAAAACAAAAATGTCAAGTCCTATCATACAAATATTGTGAGTTGTTCCTACAGGGAGAAAGTCTAACCACTGAGGTTACAGAAGACAGAAAAACTCAAATTGGGACATTTGGAACTGTGAGAAATTTATTAGAAATTAGTGACAAATTCCTCCCTCACATTAAAAAAATAAGGAATTCTATTGTCTCTTGAACTTGTTTTTGGACTGAATTATCCTTCTTTTTCATTTGCTTTTAGAATGCAACCATCTCGCTGTTCGGCAACACAGTTTGCTGGCTTGGTGGTGCTGGTGTGGCCTGCAGAGGATTCCAGGAGTAAATAGGGCTCCATCACACCTCTTTGAGTTGTCCACCCTGTGTTGTCCAACATGGGCCACTTTGGCAAGCTGGTGGTCCAATCGGGGAGTGGGTTGCTTCCAGGTTCTAAGGGATGCAAAGAAGGGGGGGGGGAGGCCAAAGGAAACTATTTTTACAAAATCACCTGGTTTTGGAAAATAGGTATTTTTTGGTGTCAGATGCTGAGGGTGGGGAAGGTGGCCGGGGTGAGTGGGTGGGGCAAGACCTGTATCCTGTTTGAGTGAATTGCTGCTTCTGGAAGCTTCCAGAAAAGGCAATCCATTCCCTGAGTTGTTTTCCCCAAGGAAAAATATGCTTGTTTTTGTGGCAGTGAGGAAGTCTAGTGAGGCCAGTGGCTGGCAAACAGCCATGGAGGACTGAATGCAAATATAGGGTCACACTTTGCTCATCCCCCAGTTAATGGACAACGTTGTAGGTGTTTTTGAGAAAGGGCCACCTCTGCTTGAGGTTCTGGAGAGTCACAGTCAGCTAGTAGACAATTCTGAGTAACAGAACTTTAGTACTGCAATCCCAGACTTTAGAAATTAATACTCTAATCTCTACTGGCTGGGGAGATTCTGGAAGCTTTATTTCCAGGCCTTTTGCTAGATTCCAGGTAGGGCAGCTTTCATGGACTTGAGACATAAAGGAAGTTCTTAGTGTAATTTGAATGTTGAACAATGATTCGAGGTTATCAGTTCAGGTCATTGCATAAGGACTGGCAAATTATTTCTTTTCAAAGGAGCTCCAGTCCAACTGAGTTGGTAAAGCATCTGTTGCAAAAGACGATGCAGCTAGATCACAGGATGATATTCCTCGACAGACAATAGTGATTTGTTCTGTTTTTTAAAATCTTATCATCTTCTAAGTGGTGTAATTTTCAAGGAAGTGTCAAGGTTACTTTTTAAAAACATATTTAAAAAATCTTGGAGTCTTCTTATGATGTTCTGCTTGTGTTATAAAATATGCAAGAGGCCTCCGGCAGTCAGCATACCTCAGTCGTCTGCAAGCCTTTTATTAAAATATATGCTTTCCCCTGCTTAAAGCGTGAAGGAAGATGGCCGGGCTCTGAGAGGGTGGATCCATGCTGATGTTCTTCTAATGTTAATAATTAAACAGGGCGTTCAAATGCTTCATTTAAAAATGACAAAAACATTTCTGAATGTTGTGGAATCGTAGAAAATAAAATTTAAGAAGGCAATGAAGAAATCGTAATTCTTTGATATCTTACATATTCCTTCCTTGCAGTCACGTTAATACAACAGTTAAATAAAAATGGCTCTAGGCTGTAATTAAAAGCACAAAGCTCTCTTGCCAAGATGTGGGATGGCAACTCCACAGTACTGTGGTTGTGTTTTGTGATAGGTTTCCAAGATGCCCAGGATTCAAAGTGTATTCTTTTAAAAAGGGGGTGTGGAATGGAATTTGCACAAATTGCAATTAGCGTGTGTGAAGTGAAGCTAAACAGGCCAAAACATAAATGCAGGAAATTGACACCTTTAATTAATTCTTGTGTTATAGGCTTCTACTTCTCCTTGGTAATACTGCAGGAGAACCAGTTCTGTGCAATTTTTTGCCTTGGCTTAATATTTTCTACAACTGTCTGTGCATCCCTTGACCCTTGACAAGGGAATAATCTTTACCAGAGATCAGAATTGAATCCTTAGAAGTAAAGCACAAACTAGACTTTAAGGAGAACATGTGTTCCTGACAGTTAATCAATTTCTCCTCCCACCACAGAATTTCCTTAGAAGCATTGGCCGCATCAATTAGACTCACAAATTAAACCCCTGTTTCCCTTCCAAGGGCCAATCACAAAACAAAGCTAAATGCAGCTTACATAAATGAAGGAAACTGTGAACTATGAGAGAACGTTTGCATCCTGGGCAGTGGTGGAGCACCCTCATGCTAATTTTAACCTTCCAGCTGACTATATTCCTTCTCTGATTTTTAACTTTCCATTAATTTCCTCCTGAAAATATTCCATGGGGCCTCAGTTTACTTTCCTCGCCACTGTGCCATGATAGCTCTAAAATCTGAATATTTTTAAACTAGAATAAAACAGCATTAAAAAAACAACAACCCAATTTGCTTCCACCACACTTCGGATGGTAGGGCCACCTGAAGTAGGGCCTGTCCATATGTTGTAGGTGTGTGGACATATTGATTTGGGAAGAGACTAGCATTTTCAGCTAGCCTCAGATATATTGGCTGAAATCCTGTTGCTTAGTGTAGTAAGTCACACTTCCTCTTCCTTTAATAATTCACACTGGCAGAGGTTCATTGATTCAGTGGGGATCTGTGAGTACATTCCTGTATAGGTTTCATTGATTCAAATGGGACTACTCTAGTCATGAATTATTAAAAGAAGAAGATTTGACTCACCAAATCCCCATCAATTCAATGCACCTATTCTAGTGCAATGTCCTGCACTAAACACAGGATTTCAGCTAGAGATTATGCCTAATAACATCTCACTGTTTTATTGAAAAGCTTATAGTAATTCACACTACTGTCTCCCGTATCATATGAACTCTGAATATTCATTTCCATAGCACCAATGAACAAGGATAATATTGCCCAGTATATTATTTACTGTCATTTGTGACCTTGGTGACACTGAAATATCGTGGTCTATATCAATGTATCCAAAATCCTTTAGGACTGAGTGTTTCCTGTGAACCTGCATCTTTTGAAACTATCATTCAGTCCATTGTGCTACCCCCCCCATCTCATCTTGTGCAGTATTTATAGATAAATCATATTCAAGATGGCCTCGTATTTGGCCATGCGGAAATGTATACAAGCCTTGTAAAAGTACATTGCCTGTTAGGTAGCAGCTGGTATCCTCCTCAATACTTACTCATGTGGAACTCCAGCTATGCAAGTTGCCACAGACACCTGTTGAGGAGCTGGTCCTGTGCCTGGTGACGTGCAACTGGCGTAGAATCATCATGGCTATTTCCACAGATAGAGCTCCTCACATACCTAAATAATAAATGGGCAATTAGCCAGCATCATGCTAATACATACAGATGAACAGTACAGACTGGCCAAGTCAATGAAAAACTCCCTGGGCCTGCTTACATTACATGTTAAATTCCCTCACTTAAACTTCTGTGTCCTCCCTGGACTTTATTCAGGCTCAGAATAGCTTTCTGGTCACTTCCAGTTTTGAAGGTAAAGGTTCCCCTTGACAATTTTTGTCCAGTCTTGTTCGACTCTAGGGAGCGGTGCTCATCCCCGTTTCCAGGCCATAGAGCCAGCGTTTGTCCGAAGACAATCTTCCGTGGTCACATGGCCAGTGCAACTTAGACACGGAACGCTGTTACCTTCCCACCGAAGTGGTCCCTATTTATCTACTTGCATTTGCATGCTTTCGAACCGCTAGGTTGGCAAGGAGCTGGGACAAGCGACGGGAGCTCACTCCGTTGCATGGATTCGATCTTACGACTGCTTGGTCTTCTGACCCTGCAGCACAGGCTTCTGCAGTTTAGCCCGCAGCGCCATCACATCCCCCAGTTTTGAAAAAGGTGGATGTATGGCATGTTGGTTGGATAGCTCAGTGAGTTAGGTATCTGGCTACAGAGCCAGAGGTTGGGAGGTTCAGCTCCCCACTGTGCATCCTAGAAAAGTCACCCTGTGTGGCCTTGGGGCTAGTTGCACAGTACCAGGATGCTCCCAGAAAAAGGGAATGGAAAACCACTTCTAAATAATAATTGTACCTAGAAAATTCTGAAAAGGAGCATCATAAGTGAAAATTTACTTGACGGTATAGACATACACAATCTTCTGATTTTTAATGCTAACAATGGAAATGTGGTAGTAGAGGGAAGAATTTTCGGCATGTAATTTTTATTAGAAGAGCGAAGTGATGCTGATGCATTTTATTTGAGTTCATCTGTTTTGTGCTCATCAATATGTAGAAGAAGTTGATATAGAATATTATTCACGAAGAATATGTTATGAGTCCTGGTTACCAAGCTTTCTGATCCACCATCTGGAAAGAGGTGAAGTATTAACATTTTAAAAGAGAATGTTTCTTCAACAAATTTTCATTCGAGCTCTTTAGTGTCAGTATCATCAGCATAAATGCCAGGAGAGAGAACTAGGGAACACAAGTAGCATTAAAAATGTGCTTCTTAGCTGTCAAGGAACTGCCCTCCACCAACTCCAAAGCAGAACATTTTCTGATTGGTAGGAAATGAGTGGACACTGACATGTCACTACTAGAAATCTCTAATCTCTATTAATTGCTCTGAAGAGTGAGTTACAAAAAGATGGATATTTACATCCAGGTCCTTTGATGTAAGAGAAATATAAAGGACAGCCAAGTTTTCAGAAAACTCATTCTAGAGAACTGACCACTTAGAAATGAGCTTATGTCTCATGCGGATGGGGGAAATTTTTAATAAGAAGTGATAGAGCAAGTTTTTTTTTATATGGGATGGAACCTTCCTACCAACTGAGGTCTTTAACCTACCCAATCAGAAAAGAAGGTTGATGTCACTGGGCTCTGCCTCTGGGGAAATGTGTCAGGATCTGCTTATAAGTTAATATCTGATACTATGGTGATCATAGGGAATTCCGAGGGAATGTGGTGGCCATCTCAGATATTTGAATAGCTGTCACATAAAGGGCAGATTGGGTAGAATCCAAACAAATGGATTCAGGTTGCAAAAAAGGAGATTTTGACTAAACATTAGGAAGAACTTCCTTATAGTAAGAGTTACTTAATAGTGGAACCAATTGCCTTTGAGCACGGCTATCTCTTCTTTCGTGGAGGTGGTAAGACATAAATTGGATGGATAGCCATCTGTCTGAGATGCTTTAGCGGTGAATTTCCTGCACTGACAGGGGGCTCATATAGATGATCACTGACATCTGTTTGAAGTCTACAGTTCTATAATTCTATGTTGGATCTATTACCTAATTAGGTGTTTGTGTGGGGGTTTACTAAGGTTTTTTTTTAACACATTCTTGACAAATAAGTTAGGACTGGTCTGTGCAAGACTATGTATTGGCAGTTAATATTGTTGCATGCATCATATTTCAGTATTTAGTTATTTGGGGCAGTTCTTGGGGCAGTGCTCCCTAGGTTTGACTTCCTTGGAATAAGAGAGCACTTACTGTAGCATTCAGCCCTGCCCTTACCTGTCCGTCACCACTGAGCAGTAGAAAAGGAGCCAATGAGGGAACGGAAGGTGGTGCTAAAGGGGAAGGGGCTGGGATATAAAGGGGGGTGTATGGAGTATGAGAGGGAGATCTGTGAGTCTGTGGAAGAGTGAGCCAGAAAGTCAGTGAGAGTAGGGCTCTGTGTGTCAGTGAGTTCAAGGAGAGATATTGATTAGCGACTTGTGATTTACCTATTTTATTTTACTGATCTAATAAACAAGTCTAAGTTTCAAAGTTACACTGGTCTCACTGAGTAATTGGTATTGAAATTGAAATACTGGTGGCAGCAACTGAGTAGAAGAGTGAGCACCTCCTGGAGGCCTGAGATAATAGAGACTTCAGCGCGCTCGCTACACTTACGACTAATGGTATTTTTCTATATTTACAGGTAAAGCATGAGCAGAGGCAAACAATAGGTTTTCCTACCTGCCAGTGAACTTATACCATACTAGCTTTCCAGATAAAAGCCTGAATCCAAGGTGCAAGCCAGGTGATCAAAGCACTGTGTCTTCCTTATCTGCAATACACATAAAAGCCAAAATCCTATGGCTCGTGGTAGTACATTGCACTAGAGCATGGAATCTTTGGGGATTTGGTGAATCAATTTAGTCATGAGTTCCATTGAGTCAAATGACCTACTCTAAGTACAATTTACTTTAACATAGTTAGAATGGGCCCAATGGAGCTTATGGTGGAGTTGACCCCAATGGGCTTACTCTAGTGTAACCGGATTTTAGACAAACAAAGAGTGAGAGCATTTTTATTTCTTTGGGAGAATTTGCACATCTGAAATGGCTACTATTTCCTAACAAATAGCTCCCCTGGGCAAGATATCAAACAGCCTTTCTGGACTGATAAAGATCAGATTGCCTAAAAAAAAACAAACCAAAATCAAGCAAGCAACGTGTTTTGACTGAGGACATGGAGAGAGCAGAGAATAACATTTGGTCTCCAGATTAAAATATAAGGAGCACCATAGAAAGTTTGTGAAGTCAGGGTTCTTCCCAAACTCCATGTGAATAAAAAGAACAATTTCAGGATTTGTCTCACCTGCCTAGATCTTGCTGCCAGGTTGTTGTTTTTTAAATGGACTTGGAAATAGTCACATTCCGTGGGCTAGGAGGCATTCACCATTAATGCTGTTGCCCATCAATAATCCATTCCCTGTCTCCCTTGGGCAGAGTCGGGGTGAGATTGCCAGTAATGGCCAGGTGTGTGTTACTTTTAATCACCCCTCTCTCTTCCCTCTTAGTGACTGACAGCCAAAGACCTTGATATCAAGCCATTTGGCCGGGGGCTGCGTTTGCAGCACATGGATATTGCCTCCAGAAATGTGAGGGTCCATTAGAAATAAAGAGCCATAAACTACACTAGGACATGAATGGTACATAAAAGACACTGATAATAGCACTGGACTAGCACATCTGCAGCGGGGGGGGGGGGGAGATTTAGAGACATATGGGCCAAATTACACATTACTTTTTAAAAAGTGCCTTGGAGCTATGTCTTTTTTCTTTTTGTTTTAATCTAAATCGATTAATGTAAATGGCCCAGTCTGGATTAGAACTGTAGCGCACTGCCCCATGTTGCCCCCCATGGTGGACCTGATCCAGATTTGTATTTCTTGTGATGAGGCAGGATAATGAGTCTTCCTGCTCAGCTGCTGAGCGGTTGGCTCTGCAGGTAGGCAGGGAAGCCTCCATGCTTGGTGTGGAGCAACAACAGCTGTGTGTGGAGAGTCGAAACTGGACTGGCTGGTTCTGGGGGAAAGGTCCAGTTTCCCCAGGTACTTATGGTGGCAATATTCATATCCCTGGGGATAGGAATATGAATACCTCATCTCTAGTGGATAACAATCTAGCAATAGAAATTGAATGTGTGGGGCTGCCTAAGTGGACCGGACCACAGTAGAGTGCCTGCATGCAAATGGTTGAAATCTTTTCCACCTCCAGTTTAGATCAGGCCCTTCGAAGGTTGAGTGAAATAGAAATAAAAAAAGAATAAAGCAGCTAGCTATGTCTCACTGGAAAAGTGAGCCATCATGTTAGGAAAAGTGAAAAGCAACAAGAGGAAGACCTAACATGAAATGGATTGACTTAACAAAGGAACTCGTAGCCTTGGGTTTGCAGGACCAGAGCAAGGCTGTTAGAGGGGACCTTTTGGATATCATGAATTCATAAGGTCATGATAGATCAGCAGTGAGTTGATGGCACATGACAACAGCAACATCTTGAAAATAATGCATACTCCGGCCCCAACCGATGAGCCAGTGAGATATACTGACACCACTGACTGTAAGAAATCTAGTCTCAGTGAACAATTTAGCTACTGGTCTGTAAACAACACTCTTAATGTGAATGATTTCATGTTAAAGAAAATTAATTTGTGAACATTATAGTATTAGTATACAATCAATGGTGTGCTAATCGGACATTTTATCAGAAGTGATGAAGGACTGTCCTCTACAAAAGGCAACTGAAAGATGGGACTTATTCTACAAATGGTTTGAGTCATCAGACATCGCTTGAAGAACATGCCTTAAAATGAGAACTTAAATCTGGAAGGCAGAAAATAGTAAAAAGAACAATTTGGAATTTTGATATGGCAATATGTATAGTATGGACGCTAGTATGTCATTGTTTCTCCTCTTCCCCTTAACCTCAATCCCTTTTTCTTTCCTGTTACCCCTTGTTAAAAATAAAATACTAAAAAAATGGTGTGTTAATCAATAATAAAAAGTTAAGTTCTACATTTTAAAAAATCATTTGAAATTACAAAAAAATGAGCCAAACAGCCCCAGCCCCAGTATTCAGAGATGGGAAAGTTTATAGAAGGAGATACTTGGATGAGTAGAGAATAGAGATGGGAGTATTTGTATACAAATACCCCCGCACAAGTGGACATAACGAGGGTCCGGCCATCTGTGGCTGGACTGTCTGCTCACCTTTCCACTGCTGCCATGGGCTCTGCACTCCCTTCCAGTTGCTCCAGAGCACTCAGTCACCGAGCCACTTTTTGATCTGGCAGTGAGCCTCATCGTCCTGTGACCCTTGTTATTTCCACCTGTGTGGGGTTATTCATATACTAATGCACCCATCTCTAGTAGAAAAACATTTCAACCTAATAAGAAAGAAGTCCAGTTGCCATGACTCAGTTTCCAGATAACCTCACCTAGATGACTGAGAATCTTCACAGATTTATAAAACAAAATTAACAGTTAACTTTTAGTGACATATTATTTAGACAGATATAGAGCTCACTAATAATTTACTGTTAGCCCTTACCACAGTTTCTGTCTCTAAAATTGTTCCTTTGAGATTTGGTTAGGCATCCTTCAGTCTCGAGAGACTGTGGTAATGAGCTCTAAATAGAGGTCTTGGAACACCGTCTAGTGTGGCTGAGGAGGCCAATTTGAGAGTGACAATTCATTCCACACTGAAGACAAATACAATCAAGCTCCCTGATTTTGCTGGTTCCGGGACTGCCTCTTTGCCTCGGCCTACTGGATAAGTGTCTCTTCAAAATGGGAGATGCCATGAAGCACTGTCTGCATCCAGGCTGAATGCTCAGATGTCAAGATTTCCCATATTTTGATGTCCATTCCTAAGGCCTTCAGATCCTGCTTGCAAATATTCTTGTATCACAGCTGTGGTCTCCCTCTGGGGTGATTTCTCTGCACTGATCTTTTGGAATCCAACCGTCAGCCATTCTCATGACATGCGCGACCCAACGTAGACGTTGCTGTTTCAGTAATGTATACATGCTAAAAAATCCAGCTCATTCTAGGACTACCCTATTTGGTAATTTGTCCTGCCAGGTGATACCAAAAATGCATCTGAGACAATGCATATGGAATGTGTTCAGCTTCCTCTCCTGCCGTGCACACCTTTGAGATAAGAAATTAAAATAAAGACAACAGTAATTGTAAAGCACAATGTTACGATTATTGGTGTATAGTTATTAAAATAATCAGTTATAAATTGATTGTTGACAATTTTAGTGAATGAAAGATGATGAATTAATTTTTAAAGAATATTTCCAAACCTAGTTTGCTGCCAAGTATCCTGCGTAACCTTGAAGTCACGAATTCTCAGACTATTACATATTACTATCCTATCACACTATGTTGCTGGGAGAATATAGTACAAATCTGGAGTCTTTGAGTTAAAAATGGTTAGAAATATGGCAAATGAATATAAGCTTGAGTGTGGATTTGACTATATTAGAAAATAAAGTGGGAATGCTCTGGGATTGGGATGGTCAGGTTCACATTACAGTGGTGCCTCACTAGACGATGATAATCCGTTCCACTGAAATTGCTGTTTAGCGAAATCATTGTCTAGTGAAAAGCATTTCCCCATTGGAATGCATTGAAACCTGTTTAATGCGTTCCATGGGGAAGAATCATCATTATCTAGCGAAGATCGGCCATAGGAAAGCCGCTTTGCGAACCGCCAATCAGCTGTTTAAATCGCTGTCTTGCGAAGCTTAGGTCCCGAAAACACCTGTTTTGAGAGCGCAGAGGAAGCTGTCAAAATTGTTGTCTAGCAAAAATCGGTTTGCAAAGCAGAGACCAAACATTGTCCAGCGAAATTCCCCCATAGGAACCACTGTTTTGCGAATCGCTATAGCGATCGCAAAAAGTCAAAGTCTAGCGAAAAAACTGTCATGCGGGGTAACTGTCTACCGAGGCACCACTGTATTTTCTATTTATTATACTATATGGAAATCAATGTGAATCAGCCCAGAGCCCCGCCATCATCTGATCCCCCCCTTCACCACTTGGGTGCCTATGTTGTGCGAAGTGAATGATTTCCATTAGTTTAGATTATTTGATCACTTGTGGAGGAGTCTGTAGCTAGCTATTATGTGTGAAGTCATTCCACCTGACTACAGCAGCAGTGAGAGAGGATAGCGGATTAACTGGATGCAGTTTGAATGCTCACCTCTCCAGATCTGGTGCCTAGGTCTGCTTCTTTTCTCTTTCTATTCTGTTCCTTTCATTTCCTTTCCTTTCCTGCTTGGTACCCACTTCTAGGGCACATAGGAAATCAAAGGTGGGGGGAGACAGCAAGGAGTCAGCAAAGACAGGTGTCAATTATCAACCAACATTGTTTGCAGCTCCTTAAGATAGCTCTGCTGTAACTGCCACCAGCAAATCTGGATGGCAAGAACAGAGCTACTTTAACAAGCTGCAAATAAGGCTATTTGCCACCTCCACTACTTTCTGCTGACTCCTGTGTGATTAGCTAAAGCAGTGGTTCTTATCCTTGGGTTACTCAGATGTTTTTGAACTGCAACTCCCAGAAACCCCAGCCAACACAGCTGGTGGTGAAGGCTTCTGAGAGTTGCAGTCCAAAAACACCTGAGTAACCCAAGGTTAAGAACCACTGAGCTAAAGCAAACTAACCCAAGGAAAACCGACATCCTGGTTGCACCTTCATAGTGGATCCACTCACATTTTAGCTATTGTGTAGTTGAACTCCGTGGGTTATGTGGGATTAACTTGCAACCAAAGCACCATGAAAAAATTTGAATTTGAATCTGGATTTTCTACGTGCCAGTCTCAAATAGTGTCAGTTTAAAGTGTTTAATAGAAGCATCACCTGTATATTCAGCTGGGCTTTATAGTCTCCAACAAAAAAGATTTGTAGCTTGAATACTGAGATTTTCAGGTGCTGCATCAAAGGTTAGATTTGCAACTTAAGATCTCCCTTGACTTATGACACTATATTGAATCCACCCATTGTGTTAATTTTTAGTTGCCAGTCACATACTGAATGAAAAGTATACTCCACATTGTTATGGCTCTTAAGTGTTCTACACAGGTTTCACTCATAAACATCTTTAATTTGTTCTTCATTGTCTGTTAATGCATTGATGAAATTATTAGGGTTGCTGCCTCCACCATTCATCAAGGACATGTGCGGCTCTTGCAAGATAAAAGAATAATGCCACCTCTTCAAGACTCACGGTGCATTATATTTCATTCCGGGCCTTATACGTGACTACAGCCAGGTTTTTCTATTCCTTCCCTCCCAAAGAAGTTAGTCCAAATCAGTTTTTCCAGTTCCTCTTGATGACTGACTCCCTTAATATTCCTTTTGTCGTAACAATTTTCCTTTGGAAAGAAATGAAGAGCAGCAGCGCAGTTTTGGTAAATCTAAGAGCTGGGCAAAGGTTTTGGGAGGAATGTCGATGCTCTTCCCTAAAGCAACTGCCACAATGCCTGCACCCAGCCAGAGATGGGAAACATTTGGAAGGTTTGGGACTACAGCTCCCAAAAATCACACTACTAGAATGGTGAGTGGCCTTAGGAGATGTAGGATTCTGGGAATTTTAGTCCAACTCCCTCCCCCCCCCCGCCATATTTCCCACATCTGCTCCCCCAACAGTAAGCTCTGCCAGCTCTTCTGCCTGGTGGAATGTCTCAGGCAGAAGCGTCCCAGAACGAAAGCATATTAAACAGACATTTGCCTTGGCAGTCATAAATAAATGTCTCTACAATGAAGAGATATGGCCATGGACTCCAAGTGGCCATAATGCTTGTGGTGTTCATTGGCTGCTTAAATGTCTGACAGCTGCTCTGCCTGGAGAACTGTCCTAGAGTGAAGGCAATGCCCACATTGACGACTGAAGTACACACTGAGACGTTTGCAATTACCATTAATTTGTTAAAACGACATTTGCCTCAGCAATCACAAGCATCATTACAGCCCAGAGGGAACCTGTTGAATGTCAAGCACCTTCACACCCTGGAGAGAAGTTGTTGAAAGCCATGGGTGGGCAAGAAAGAAGTGCTATCTAGCAGGAGGACACTTCATAGGAAGATTGTCCACTGTCTGTATACTAAGTGCAGCCAAAATGGGGCTACTTTTAATATATATGTAGACTATATTATAGGAAGATTATATATATTATAAGCAGCCAGGTTTTCTTGGCTGCTTATATAATCTTCCTATAAACACCTTCTGTGTGGCAAATCATGGTTCAGGGTTGTGGCGGCCGATCAATGCCTTTCAGTGTGAATCCCTGTGGAATATTGGTTCAGCCCAAGGAAGTGGGGCTAAGAAAGAGTGGGGTTGTAAGAAGTTTTTGAATCAGAAAGAGTGGAGGAACTGAGGAGGCCAGAGCTGTTGTTGCCACTAGGACTGCCAAGGCCTTTGCCAACTTGGTCTAGGGTCTTGAAGAGTTCACATGTGGAGCTGATTCTTCTGTGTATTGGACTCCTAACCCAGTTGAGGAAGATGTCTTGAATTCTTATCTGAATTTGAATTCAAAGGATCACATGAATTTTGCAGTTCTACAAGCAACTTCTCTTTTGGTGATATTGCCTAGGATGCGGGTGCACAAATCATAGCATTTTGTTGTTGTCGTTGCGATTTTTGTCTGTTATACGATTATGAATAAGACAAGGCTCATTTTGTGAAATTGTGTTTGCAAGGTTCATATATAAATATTTAGGGGCTTGGTTATATTTACATTTGTCTCACAATAAGCTCTGACCTAAATGGAATTGATTTAGAAATCACATGGTGTCACATAGTATTTGGTATGGTTTATGTATCCTCTTTCAATCTGTTTTTTAAGCTGTGTTGTAACTTGGTTGAGAGGACTACACTGGCTTTTAGAATGGCTGTATTGGAGGCTTTGTCCTCGGCCATCCACCCTACCCTCACACTCTCCACTTGCCCCTGCTGATGTGGTAAGTTGAGGAAGAGGGAGGGCCTGCTTGCAAAGATCCTTGTCCCTTTAGAAAACTTGGCTGCTTAATCAGCAAGTTGCTTTCAATTTATAGTGGCCATTTAGGATCAAGTGGGAGGTACGGGCAACTGGTAAAGCTCTTAGGTTTGCAGAAGTATCCCAAACGACACTGGAACAATTTTGCCCCCCCCCCAAAAAAAACCTTAAAAATTTGAAGCAGTGGATAATCAAGGCTGAGAAGGACTGGGGATGCTCTGTAGGCCATGGAATATTGGGGACAGGGAGAGAAAGCTGGTGGGCAGAATGAACATGCTGCTTGTTACATTTTAGAATATCTCAGAGGAAGGCAGATCTGGACAAATGCACATTGTAAGACGGTAAGGATACAGTGCAGTGGCCAAAATTCTGTTGCTTAGTGTAGTCAATTGCACTAAAGGAGGCCCATCAAATCAATGGGGATTTACTGAGACTATTACTCTGCGAGTTCCATTGACACAAATAAGTCTGCTCTTACTGCATCCATTTTACTCTGCTAAAGAAAGCTGCCGTTAGAGCTGGCCCGTTTGAATCAATTGAACCTATGGGGTAGATGACTCACTAAATCCCAGTTGATTCAATGGGCCTATTGTAGTGCAATTCACTATGCAGAGCCACAACATTTTGCCCTTTTTTGTGGCATGGGGGGGGTCTGGCTCCATTTTTATTGCATTGTTTTGAAGATGTACATTTATGATCAGATGTCACCTGGACTGTGTGTGTGTGTGTGTGTGTGTGTGTCTGTGTCTGTGTCTGTCTGTCTGTCTCTCTGTGTGTGTGTGTTTGTGTGTACTGAATTCCACTATGCTAGTGCCTACCCGCCAGATCCTAAAGCAACAAAAAATTTCAAGCTTCATTGCTTTGGATGGGATCAAGTTAAGTGCTCTGTAATAAAATATTTCTCTTTGATTTCTTTACTTTGGGTAGAAAGTCAACTGTCAATTGTTCTCAGAGCTGCATTTTACTGTATTCATTTCCAGAAATAATTTCCTGGATTTTTTATTTTTTCTGGAAAGGCACACCATGTTTATCACAAAGGGGTTCAGTACACTCTCAAAACCTCTTGCAGCAGCCAAGTGCATCCCATACGAATGACAAGAATCATGTAATACCTCCTTCAAGTCCTCCTCAAACTGGTGTCTTCCTTTGGCATTGAGAAACATTTGGCTGGGTGTGATGGCCCAAAGGCATTGTCACCCAGCATTTTTGGAGGCATCTAGTGGGACAAAGCTGCTGCACATATTTTATTACGGGTTACAAAAAAATGGAGGAAAAAACTAGAGGAGTCATTATTCTTGACTTGGTTCTAACCAACAGAGATGACTTTGTGGAAGCAGTGGCAGTAAGTGACCATGTTCTACTTGAGTTCTTTATTTCAAAGCAAGAAAAAAGCAAAATGTAGCCACACATGTATTCTGGAATTTAGAAAAGCCAGATTTAATAAACTCAGAACAATGATAAATAAGATCCCATGGTAGGAGATCCTAACAGGAAAAGAAGTCCAAGATGAGTGGGAGTTTCTTTACAAAGGAAATTCTAAAGACAGAACTACAAACAATTCCAAAAAAGAAAAAAAGGTGCAAGAAAGCAAAACAACAACAAAGACATACTGCAGTGACAGTATAGTTTCTAATACAGTGGTGCCTCACATTATGATGTTAATTCGTTCCAGCGAAATCGCTGTAGAACGAAAACGTCGTAATTTGAAAATTAACAGCCCATTGAAACGCATTGAAACCCCTTCAATGCGTTCCAATGGGCTGGAAACTCACCGTCCAGCGAAGATCCTCCATAGGGCGATAATTTTTTGTCCCTGCGCAGCGAGGAATCCATCCCAGAAAACAGCGGGGAGCCATTTTATTTACCCAGCAGCCATTTTGAAACCGCCGATCAGCTGTCCGAAAATTGTCGTTTTGCGAAGAATCGGTTCCCGAAGCAGAGAACTGATCATCGCAAAGCGAAAAACCCCTATTCAGACCCTCATTTTGCGATCGCAAAAGCGATTGCAAAAACGTCGTCGTAATGAGATTTCGTCGTAATGCAGGGCAATCGTAAAGCGGGGCATGACTGTACTTACATTGTTGTATCTATCTGCTATCTTGTGTCTCAAACTGTACATCTGGTTTAAGTAATTATTTCCAGATCTTTATAGGATCCAGTGGTCCCCAACCTTGGGCCTCCAGATGTTCTTGGACTTCAACCCCCAGAAATCCTGGCCAGCAGAGGTGGTGGTGAAGGCTCCTGGTAGTTCAAGAACATCTGGAAGCTTATACTCCTAAATGTCACATCATTTGTGGACACTAAACAGTCTGTACTAGCCGTAAGATTTGTGTGGGGTTTTATGCCAACAGTTGGTGCAATAACATGGTTTAGCTCAGACTGATGCAGAGGTTGTCTGATCTTATATTCAACTGAATCTAAGTTTTGATTTAGATATCCAGAGCTTCATCCTGAGAGAGGTCTGTAGCTACGGGAAAAACCAAACTTTTATGTCTAGTATTTCTGGGGATTTAAAAAAAAATAAATAAAAAGGATGTGTGTCCATGAGAGACAACTGAACAACCTGAACTTCATTCAGATCCAAAGAACAATGAAGTAATCTCCGACATGACTGCTTGTAGAAATATGAATGCGTGGAATATTTCCAACCAAATATGTCAAAAATATCTCACAAGTGTTCTGCAAATTTACTTTCATCTTAGCCCATTCCTAAAAATCACAAAACTAGGCAGTGCAGGTGAGCCAAAGATCACCAGACAGACTCAAGCAAGTAAAAAGTTCTCTGTGTGCCATTCTCGAGAATATTCAGAAATGAATTTCATAAAATAGCATTAGATATTCCTTCTCACCTCCTGAAGACCTAGATTTTATCTCCGTCCCAACATACTGATGATTTAGGTTTTGAAGTAGATCTGTTACTTCTTCTGTTCCTATCCAGTAAAAGGCAATCGTAGTCTCTGGCCCACTTCCTGGATAATGATAATTTGTTCCATACATCTTCTTTTCCAGCATCTCCTCTGACAAAGCTGCCTTGCCAAATCCGTCTCTTTAAATCAATTAATCAAGAGGATAGAGATGGGGAGATTGGCAGAGTCACTCAGAAAGGGAATGAATTAAAAACGTTGGGGGGGGGGGAGCTTTCCTAGACTGACTTGTTATAAGGAAATCGGAAGAAAGGCAGGAGTTACATAAAGTGAGTTAAACCTGAATTATGTTTGCTTCACAAAAGACAGGAAAAATAAGACTCCAGCCCTATGCCTATTTACCTTGACAGTATGTCCCATTGAACTCTGTCAGACTTTTTTCTGAGTAGACATAGGATGGTGCTGTAATCCTCCATCTTCTTGGCAGCCTACATGGTAGAAGAGGGTTAAGGAAAAGGAAAACTGTAAAAGAAAACATCATCCCCTTTGGTGTTTGGTGTTAAATGCACCAGCATTTAAACAACCACAAACATTTTGTAATAGCTGCATTCCATTGTGAAGCAATTAGAACATTCTTATCACAGGTAGTGGTAACATAGAATGAATAGAGGTGATCAGTGATGTGGAGGAGCCAGGGCTTACAGGATCAGATCAAAGCACCTAGACATTTCAAGTAGTAGGAACTATGAAATCATCTGCCATCCTATTTAGGCTTCCCTGTATTCTCTGAGCTTAGCTGTAATCATTATAATGGCTGGGACAGAAATGGATTTTCCAAGGAACAATACATTGTTGTAAGCTGTCCTGTTGAAAGGCAAAACATTTTAATGTGGTCTTGAATGGGCAATTAAGAGGCATTGGCCTTACAAAAGACCTGCTCCTTATTTAGCAGTATGGGACAATCCTGCTCATGCATTTTTAGATTCTCTTTGATAAGAGGGGAAATAGCTATGAGGGTTGTCACCATGGTTACTTGTACTTTTGCACTTACCACCACAACACTGATTTTGATTTTGGAAACTTTTCAGCTGATACTGAGGTTACTGCATTGTGTCTCCTCACTGTTTCCTTCAGTGAAGGCTTGTAATATGTCAGAACTCCTGAGAACATCTTTGTAGCTCCATCAAAACTCAGGAGATAGATTAGTTTTGGTTAATCATGCCTGCTGCATCTTAAGGTTAGAGTTGCAGTGATACTTCTGGAAGATTATTAAAGTTTTATTTTTATTATTTTTTTAAAGAGGCTGTTTTTGTCTGTGGTCTTCTCTTATTGACATTTTTTTTGTATTTTCTGTTTATGCTGCACATGTTCATTTTCTGAAATGCAAGTGTGTACTAGTCATACCCTATAAATCTCTCCCTCCTTGTAAATCCATCAGAATACCAGCAGAGAACAGCATTCATCCTTCCTTTTTCATTTCTGAACAGAGAATCGTAGTCCATCGCTGTTTATTTAACACAGGGATGAGGAACATGCAGCCCATGGGCTGAAAGTCACCCCCATTCCATTTTGTGGCCCCAGGTCTTTACTGCTAAAACGGTCATCATGCCACTGAATTTTGGCAGAAACAGATTCCTTTAAAAACAAAGCAAGTAGGTAGCATGTGCCTGGTTTTAAAGCAAAAAATCACACACCTAGGAACACAATTCTGCTTTGAAACAAGGCCTCTGTTCCCTTTGTATCTTGTTACTAAAGAAAAAAAAGGTGATTTATGGCCTACCACAACAACACTGAAATATAACATTAAAAGTGCAATTTTGTTGTTGTTGCTGAAAATGTTGGCATATGTTGTTGGTGAAGTGTTGGGGTATGGTTTCTCAAGTGGTACCCTGCCCACCAGATGGTTCTTCATGGTTGGATAGTGATAGGAGGAATACAGGCAAAAGTAAATGAGGCAGCTGTGAGATTAGAGATCCTGACACCTGAATGTCTTCCCAAGAATCCTACAGAACTTTATAGACCTTCAGGGAAAAATTAGAAGCCTGTGTTCAACACAGGTGACATTTATCCCAGTTAAGGGTTAATTCCAGAATGAAACCAGACAATCATTTCCAATCCTATCAAAATTCATCTCTGTACCCAGGTATAATTCTTTTCAATAATTCCAGGCAACATCAGCTTGTCTAATTCTACAAACTGTATTTATCTACAATCCTGACAATCATTCTGTTTTCACAGCAAAAGCAGCAGTATCAGTGGGAACTCTGCTATTGCTACGTTGTTGACTGATAGTAAAGGTTCCCCTTGACAATTTTTGTCCAGTCATGTTCGACTCTAGGAGGCGGTGCTCATCCCCGTTTCCAAGCCATAGAGCCAGTGTTTTGTCCGAAGACAATCTTCCGTGGTCACATGGCCAGTGCGACTTAGACACGGAACGCTGTTACCTTCCCACCGAGGTGGTCAATATTGATCTACTTGCATTTACATGCTTTCGAACCGCTAGGTTGGCGGGAGCTGGGACAAGTGATGGGCACTCACTCCATCGCGTGGATTCGATCTTACGACTTCTGGTCTTCTGACCCTGCAGCACAGGCTTCTGCGGTATAGCCCGCAGCGCCACCACGTCCCCAGCGCCACCACGTCCCTGTCGACTGATAACTGAAGTTATTCACAGTCTGATACCTATTCCCTTACTAATGGACCATTGCTACTTTTTCCATTATCTGAATCCACACCTGGTCTCAGGACCAAGTATGAATATAAGAGTCATATTGTTTCCTCTTACATCTGAGAGAGTGAACTTGATCCATAAAAACTCACAGACTACAGGTTTTTGTATTTCCTTCCCAAAAGCAATGTGATGTGACAGCCCTTGGAAATTTATTTCTTGAGTAGATGCTGAGCCTGCCAGTCTTCTCCTCCTCTGCATCTTTTCTTCTTGGTTTATCTGTTCCTGGAGAGGTTGTTGAAGGTTAAAAAATGTATCAGACTGGAGGAAAAGAACGTCCTTCAAGGTTGGCTCATACTTTGAGGTGAACTGTTTTGGGCCTCAGCTGTTCTGTTTTGGAGGTCTTGAATTCCTACCTAGGGGATCCTGTAAGTTATAGTCCAAAACCACAAACATTTCCAGTTGTGTTGAAGAGAATGGATGAAGTAATATAAGTGGTTACTGGACAGAGAATGACTGTGGCCTGTTTGAGGAAGCAATTTGTGTCAGGCCATAAATGATTGATAGCCTTAAAGCTGAGGAGTGAAAGGAAGGCAGATTATCTGAAAATGAGGGGTGAAGGGCCAGGAAGGATAGAGATTTTCGGCTGTTTAAGGGAAATACCATATTTTATTCCCACAGACACTTACAAAATAGCAATTATGCCCAGCAAATCCAGCTATTTATAGATGCCTGAACCACTCTTCCCTGGTGCTAATGCACCTGCTCTTCAGAATGAATGACAGTAAGACCAGCGAGAGAAATAGTAGTTAGCGGGTGCAGCAAAGCATATGATACTTGCCAGGTTCAATCTGGTTGAAAACTCTGTTCTGAAAAGTCTTCCCTTAGCAGGTTTGTGGTTGGAAGGTTAAAAAAAATCCAGAGGGAATGGAAGGCCCGAAACCACCCAAGCAAGAATGCCTTCTGCGGTGTAGAGAATTGGATTGCCCACAGTGAGCAGTTTGAGTCATACACAAAGTCCAGTATGTAGGTATCTGAATAGTGAGGAAAGATAATACCATTCTCCTTTCCTTTTTAAAAAAATCCCCATTAATTTTATTCTAAAACTGAATAAAACTGCTTTATATTTGGCATGTGTGTCCTACATTACAGAAATGCAGACGCCTCTGAAGGACTATTAGAGAGCATTCCTTTGTTTAGAACATCCTCTGTATTTGAAAGGCTCTCCAGTTCAGGTCCTGATTAAAGACTGAGAACTTTAATTAGGGAGATTATGGGCAGCCTTGAAGATGCCCCTTCATAGCCAGAAGGCTAGGCAGGCACACAGGGTCATCTGTTCACTGTCTTTGTCATCATGGCAAGATGCTTTACTGTGTTTCTATTAAATTACAATAGCTGTTTTCTAAATGTGCATATACAGATTTAATGTAAATATTGTTTCTCTACTTTGTGTGTGTGTGTGTGTGTGTGTGTGTGTGTGTGTGTGTGTGTGTGTGTGTGTGTGTGTGTGTGTGTGTGTGTGTGTGTGTGTGTGTGTGTGTAAACCACCGTAGAATAAATAACTCAGGACGATCCTTGGAGGGTATTTGTTTCTTCCAATCCATACCTTTTGGAACCTTCACCAAGCTCTCCATGAACAAATAAAGTGAGAAAGAGGAGGTGGGTGTAGCTTTGTAACTGACATGGGCATTTTTGGGTTTTTGTGAGGATGGGGAGATAATATGAAGATCCAAGTTTATTTTTGTTCCTAGGTTTCCTCTGCCATATGCTTTGGATGCAGCTTCCCCCAATCTAGCATATCTGTGTGCTATTTTCACTTACATTTTTATGCTATTTTCCCTGGTGTATACATTTTTGTTCACTATGTTTGAACCAAAACAAAACAAAAAACAAAAACAAAAACCCTGCAGCAAAAAATTGAGATGTGTACAGTCTGAAGGACAATACGATCCCAGTCTCCTTACTAAACAGGCCAACACAACTGAGTTGACTCGTGTGGACCAAACAAAACGTATCCTAAACCCAAACTAGTTTAAAGGAAGGAAAATGGAATGGAATAATCTTTGTGTGCTGCTGTTGCCACCAAGAGAATGTTCAGGTCCAGGCTTTAACATGTGTGAATGGATTCAGTATCAGGCTTTTTAAAGTTAAGATAGTTTTAATGTTTACTTGCTTAATTATTCGATTGTATTTTAATTAGCATATACTGTAGTTTACTTGTTTTTTAATGTTTAATTTATATTTTTAATTCAATTCTTTTTAATATTGTGAGCTGCCTTCAGTCCCTGTATCGGGAGAAAGGCAGCCTATCTCACACACATGCCCACGCCCACGCCCATGCCCCCCCCCGCGCGCGCACACACACACACACACAAATCAGCCTCTTAGCAGGAGGCAGGCGCTCTTTGCCTGGTTCTGTATTCTCTGAAAGAAAAGCCACATTCCTTGTCTTCTATTTTACCAGGAGCTGTTCGATTCAGCTGGGTCCTGGAAACTCCCACCAGCAAGGCCATTCATCTCCCTTAATCCCAAACCAGCTTTTCCTTTGTTAAACGGCTCTTTCCTATACAGAGGTCAGTGCCTCTGTCTGGGAGTTTAGTGGAATTTAGAGATTCCACTAAGGCCTCTTCCATGACCCCCAGGATTGGCTCCTTGTATCATGCATATACCTGTACAAAGGTATCCTGGAACATGCTTGCAGTAGGTTGGTCTTGGTGCATCTTGTTTTTGGCAGATCAGGGACAGATGCCTTTTTTTCAGAGGATAGTATGTCTGGGAGGGGAACGTGATGCAAAATCAAGCTGGGAGCTGGGCATTAACTGCCAGCGACGTGGTTACCAACATATTGCCTTCTTGGCTGAGTACAGCATGGAGCTTTGTAAGGTGAGCTTTTTCTTTGTATGCCACTAAGAGAGTAGATATTACTGTCAGGTCAAGGATTCTGATGCCTGAACATGCCTTTAAGAGCCCTATAGAACTTTATAGACCTCCAGAGAAAAAAATGGGTGCCTTTGTTCATCATTACTGGCATTTATCTGGGATAATAAGGGTTAATTCCAGAATTTTTTTTAATTTTTAATTTTAACAAGGGGGTGACAAAAAGGAAAAGGGGAATTGAGCTTAATGGGGAAGAGGAGAAACAATAACATACTAATGTCCATTCTATACCTATTGCCATATCAAGATTCCAAGTTACTCTATTTTCTCTTTTCTGCCTCATTTCAATATATGCTATTCATGCGCTGCCTATTAATTCAATCCACTTGTAGAATAAGTCCCATCTTTCTGTTGCCTTTTGTAAAGGACAGTTCTTCATCACTTCTGATAAAATGTCCATTTCTGCTGTTTCCCGTATCTTCTCTATGAAGTCTTCTTGTTTTGGTACCGTCGGACTTTTCCAGTTTTTGGCATAGAGAATTCTGACTGCAGTAACTATGTATATAACTATATATTCCTTTGACTTATCTATGTTATCAGGTATCATACTCAGTAAAAACAGTTCTGGGGTTAATGGCACCTTACAGAGCAATATTTGTTGCAGCATAGCATGTACTCTTTTCCAATACTGTTTCGCTACTCTACATGACCACCACATATGATAATAGCTTCCCACTTGTGCTTCACATTTCCAACACAGATTTGATACATCTGTATACATCTTCAACAGTTTTTCTGGAGTCATATGCCACCTATAAAACATCTTGTATATATTCTCCTTAAAATTAACCGATCTTGTAAGCTTTATATTTGCCATATTTTCAACCATTGATCAATATCAATATTATGCCCTATGTTTTGTGCCCACTTAGTCATACATTCTTTAACCATTTCATCTTGCATTTTAATTTCTAACAGATAGTTATACATTTTCTTAACAATTTTGTCTTTTGAACCTAATAAAAGCTTATCAAACATTGTTTGTTCTGA
Organism: Pogona vitticeps; assembly: GCF_051106095.1. NCBI lineage: Eukaryota > Metazoa > Chordata > Lepidosauria > Squamata > Agamidae > Pogona > Pogona vitticeps. The sequence goes on along the minus strand of NC_135783.1, from coordinate 238,119,990 downwards.
GTAGAAACCTTCTATTTTGTCTTTTATATATCTAGATTCCAGCTGTGCTCTGGACCACCAGTCTATATAGATATTGTGTGTCTCTAGCTCTTCTTTAGACCTTAATTCACCATCCTTTTTAAATAAATCTTGGTATCTTAAAAGTTTTGCTTTTGTCATGAGATTAGATTATGTAAAGGCCTCTATAGGTGACACCCATACAGGTGTTTTGTGGTAAATTTGTTGTATAATCTTTCTCCACATTCCCAATAGAGCTTTTCTTTTCTTTTTAAACATTTTTTATTAATTTTCCAATCTATCTACATTGTTTGTGCTTGTCAAACATCGTGTTACATACTTGCTTGAAATTATTTGTTTTTTACATCTCAGTGTCTTCCCGATTATCCCCCCAAATTCCAAACATCTTTCAAACCATTCATGTACAGATTTTAGTATATAACTACTATCATAATATTACTCTCATATTATATAAAGTTCTCAGGATCTTCTAATAACATTCTTATTGAAAGTGGTTCCAGATCCATGACCCAGCTTTATATCTAGTTTAGTATGCCTAAAATAAAAATCACCATATTACATCTTTACCCTGATTTGGGCTCCCTTATTTCAATTTAGTTCTCCTTTTAATATATAGAATATACCCTTTTACAGATCCAGATAATAAATATAAACATGTTTCTAATATTAAGGGGCCCTTCCTTGTTTTCCCTTTTTTCATCTTTCTAGGTAACTCCCTCTCTGATTCTTCTTTTTTCATTCCCTGCTATATCTCTAAACATTCTGTCATCTTTCATGTCCTCTGAAACCATTTTGTAGTTCTGATTTATGTCCACTGACTCCTTTTGTACTTGGTATATCTTCAATGAGTCTTCCAGGCTTTTTTTGTTTAATTTTGCTGTTTTTTTCCTTTTGTCTTCCCCTGGTGCTCTCCTCTGGTCCAAGACTGATGTTTCTCTTAGGTTAACTTTCTCAAACTGCTGCTTGGTTTGGCATACATCATCTGTGATACTCCCATTTCCTTTCTTGTTGTTTCCTGTTGCTTGTGGACTATAATCCTTCTGATGTTGATTAGATAATTTTGTCTCTTCATAATGAGATTTCACGGTTGTTAATATTTTTTGAAGCATAGATTTTACTTCATTCCAAAATTGTCCTTGTTGTTCCATTCTGTTTCTGCTGCCTAGATGCTTATAAACAGATATTCCAAATTTCCAGAGTCATTTCAAGAGTTCCGCTTTGGCTATGTAAAGTTGAACCAAATTCGACCCAAGGAACAGTTTTTGAAAAGTCCACTTTAGGGTTAATTCCAGCCGGAAGCTCACGAGGAAATAAACAGTTTTTCAGACTTAAGCAACAACATTATATTCAAGGTCACATCTTCTGGGAATCATTCCAAATGCTCTGGATAGTCAAAACAATGTCCGCACTTAATTTGCAGGAAGGTCTCTTAAGCTTATAACGCCAGGTTGTAAATATTCTTAAAGTATAATTTTAAAAAGTTACTTTCTTCAGCTATCCCTCTCACCAGATTTTCTGCCGCTTTAAAAAGTTACTGAGATAAGATAGCAATTCTTTTTTTCCATATGTAGGGGTACGTAGGCAATTAGTTGTAAAAAGATTCTCACCCGATGGAAAAACAGTGATGCCAGGTGCTGTTCCTTGTTTCTCTCAGACAGCTGCCAGCGACTTGGAAGCTGCTTATTTCTGCCCATTGGCTGATTAGGGAGTTTCCTGGATCGAACCGGGGTGGCCGCCGCCCCCCGTGATCAACAGGCTTTCTCCCCCAGTTCACCACCCCTCCAGGGTGGTTCCGACACCCTACGGTGTCCCAAAATGGGTCAGAATTCAGCCCAGGGGACAGAGCTCTGCCCTCCTGCTGCTGTCTCGTCGTGACGTCAAGCTGGAAGTCCGTCCCAATAGAGCTTTTCTTATCATATGTAAATTAAAATGCTTTTGCTCTTTATCCATTTTATACCATAAATAAGCAAGCCAGCCTGATTGTAAATTGTGTCCTTCCAAGTTAAGTAATCTATCATTTTCCAAAGTTATCCATTCTTTTATCTAATCTAAAATACAGGATCTATAATACAGAACCCAATTTGGAAAACCAAAGCCACCCCTCTGTTTAGCATCTTGCATTGCCTTAATTTTAATTCTTGGGTTTTTTCCCCTTGCCATACAAATCTCATGATTATCTTATTAAGTTCTTGGAAAAAGGACTGTTTTAATATGATAGGAATTGTCTGGAATAAGAATAGGGTTTTTGGCAAGACACTCATTTTAATCGTCACAATCCTTCCCAACAACGATAATTGTAATTTATCCCATTTCTCCAAATTGTTCTGTATCTCCTTCATCAATTTCATATAATTATCTTTGAATAATGTACTCATCTTCTTTGTAATTTGTATCCCTAAATTCCAGAATTTTTTTTGGCAGGGTGGGGGGAAGAACAATGTTGGAAAACTACCCAGCCACCACATGTTCAGACATCTTGCCCAAAATGGGGATTTTTGGAATGTGAGAGTACAGTACTTGTCACAAACCTCTGGGTCCAGAGAGATCCTCCCCAGGTAAGAGTGCACCACCACTCACCATCCGCTGCCATAATGAGGCATTTACCACCTCCCAGAGCCACCCAGTTAATCCACCCCTACTAGATCTTATTAACCATCATGGGCAAGAGTCAAGTGCAAGCATGTGGTGGGACAGACCAGCCCAAGCATCTTGTCCACATTGTCAGGTTGCAACAACTGAAACTGATCCTCCATCCCAAATACCTGACTAGACAGTGCACTGGACACCTCTCCCCTGTCTCCACAGCATCAGGTGTCCAGTGAATATGATTGACTTTCTCTTCAAAGCACTAAGCTGAACCTGACAGGTGAGTTAATGGACAAGCAGACAAGGAAGCCTTCAGGCTGACTGGCAAGCTGGTTCATTGGCACAAAAGATGGCATGCAGGTATCATTCTGATTCTTCCTCTTCATGTAGGTCAAATGAGTGGAAAGATGGGAGCAGCCACAGTGGTGAGACCTGAAGAAACCACTGAAATGGGGAGACAGCCAGCCAGTGTCACCTGAGCAACATTTTTGGCTATAGTGAGTGCAGATGCTGGAATATCCAAGCAAAAAAGAATGATGACTTTGGGCAAAACTGCTTCACCAAGTCAAGTTGTAGACAAGAGTACTAGGATGTCACTACATCATTCATAATCAAGAAGATGTCCTTGTTGGGAACATGAGGGTGGGGGTAAGGAAGTAATTCCCTCCGTATCCAAGCCTGACCAGGGCAGATGTGGTTACAAGATGCGCAGAACTCCTGAGTTTTGGTGCAGATGCTTTGTACTGAAGTTAATAGGTGGCTTCTGTGACAATGCCATCCTGGTCCGTGCATAGACTCTCAATCAGCTGCTATTTCTCCCAAAATCATGCCCTAAAAGATGTTGTTACCCTGATAAAACTCTGAAATAATTATGTGGATGGTGTCTTGTAGAAGGACATGTAGAAGGATGGCTGGTGGTGGAAGCACTTGTGCTGGGAGAACAGAAGGGAGTCTTTCCTGTGTCTTTTTCTGCTCTTTTCATGGGCATCCTGAACTTCCTAGACCAGAATTTCCTTGCACTTGCCAGAGCTCCCCTTCTCTAAGCAAATTCTGTTTGCTGTTCTTGATACAAAGACCACAGATCCTGCCCAGCGTGTACATCTCGTCCTGACACAAAACGTTTCCCCAAGCCTTCAAGTCTTTAAGAGAGACTTCTGTTCCCAATTACTATGTATGAATGTGAATACTACAGGAGAGCCTTGGGATATGGAGGACCACCAAAGCGAAAAATAAGTATATCTCTTATCAAATCAAGCCTGAATGCTCTCTAGGAGGAATCATAGAATCGCAGAAAAGTGAAGTTGGAAGGGGCCTTACAAGGCCATCAAGTCCAACCCCCTGCTCAATGCAGGAATACAAGCAAAGCCTATCTTCCAGGTGATTATCCAAGCTTTTCTTGAATGCCTCCAGTGTCGGAGCACTCACCAACTCCCAAAGTAACTGGTTCCACTGTCATACTGCTCTAATATCGAAATCTGTCTTCCTTTAACTTGAGCCCATTGTTGTGTGTCCTGCACTCTGGGATGATCAAGAACAGACCCTGCCCCTCTTCTGTATGACAGCCTTTCAGATATTTGAAAAGTGCTATCATATCACCCCTCAGCCCTCTTTTCTCAAGGCTAAACATGACCAGTTCTTTCAGCCTTTCCTCATAAGGCCTGGTTTCTAGACCCCTGATCATCCTTGTCATCCTCCTCTGAACTTGTTCCAATTTGTTAGTATCTTTCTTGAAGTGTGGTGTCCAGAACTGGGCACAATACTTTAGGTGAGGTCTCACCAGTGCTGAATAAAGGAGGATTAGCACCTCAGGGGATTTGGAAACTATACTTCTATTAATGCAGCCTAAAATAGCATTAGCATTTTTTGTAAGCACATCACACTGTTGGCTCATATTTAGCTTGTGATCATATTTAGCTTGTGATTCCAAGATCCCTCTCACTTGTAGTTTTGCTGAGCCAGGTATCCCCCATCTTGTAACTGGGCAATTGTTTTCTTTTTCTGAGGTGCAGTACTTTGCACTTATCCCTGTTGAATTTCATTCTGTTGCTTTTGGCCCAGTGCTCCATCCGATCAAGGTCATTTTGCATCTTGTTTCTGTCTTCTAGGGTATTAGCTATTCCACCCAATTTGGTATCATCTGCAAATCTGACAAGCATTCCCTGCAGTCCCTCATCCAAGTCATTAATAAAAATATTGAAGAGCACCGGGCCCAGGACTGAGCCTTGTGGTACCTCACTTCTTACCTCCTCCCAGTTAGAGAAGGACCCATGAATCATTGTGTATGATTCTGTAGCCAATTGTGTATCCACCTTACACTTCATCTATCCAGCCTACACCTAGTTAGATTCCTAATCAGGATATCATGAGGCACTTTGTCAAAAACTTTAGGGACGTGGTGGCACCACGGGCTAAACCGCAGAAGCCTGTGCTGCAGGGTCAGAAGACCAGCAGTCATAAGATCAAATCCACGCGACAAAATGAGTGCCCGTCGCTTGTCCCAGCTCCCGCCAACCTAGTGGTTCGAAAGCATGCAAATGCAAGTAGATAAACAGGGACCACCTTGGTGGGAAGGTAACAGCGTTCCGTGTCTAAGTCGCACTGGCCATGTGACCACGGAAATTGTCTTTGGACAAAACGCTGGCTCTGTGGCTTGGAAATGGGGATGAGCACTGCCCCCTAGAGTCGAACAGGACTGGACAAAAATTGTCAAGGGGAACCTTTACCTTTACCTTTGCTGAAGTCAAGCTATACTACATCTACAGCATTCCCTCTGTCTATAAGGGACGCTACCTGATCAAGAAATGAGATTAAATTAGTTTGGCTGAATTTGTTCTTGACAAATTCGTGTTGGCTTCTAGTTATTACTGCATTGTTTTCTAGGTGCTTGCACAATGACTGCTTTATGATCTGTTCCAGAATTTTGCCTGGGATTGATGTCAGGCTGACTGGCCTGTAGTTCCTAGATTCCTATTTATTTATTTATTTTGCCCTTTTTGAAGATAGGGACAATATTAGCCCTCCCCCAATCCTCTGGCACCTACGCCGTTTCCCATGATTTCAATAAAATAATGGATAATGGTTCTAAGAGTTCTTCAGCCAGTTCCTTCAGTACTCTTGGATGCAATTCATCTGGCCCTGGAAATTTGAAATTGTTCAAGGTAGTAAGTTATTCCTTAACTATTTGTTTATCAATCTCCAGCTGCAGTCCTGTCCCCCTCTCCCTTGCACTTCCAATTTATTTGGAAGTTCATAGTTCATAGGAAAATGATGAAACTGAGGCTGTCCTACTTTGGGGGTAGAATGAAAATACAAGATTTGCTGGAAAAGACAATAATGATAGGAAAAGTTGAAGGCATCAGGGAAAAAAAGGAAAAACAAAAATTTGATGGATTGATTCAATAAGGGAAGATATAGCTTTGAATTTTCAAGAATTGAGCAGAACTGTTAATGATAGGAGAGGTTGGAGGCACTCATTTATTGGGTTGCCATGAGTTGAAGGTGGCTTGAAGGCACAAAACAACAAGAGCAAGCCTTCAAGTGACCCCTCATCCCATTGAATACCACTTCCTTGACATCGTGTGGCAAATGTTTCCAGTAAAACAGTAGGAGAAAAAAATGTGGGATGGGAGGGAGAGATAGACCTTCACATGCTAAGTGTGACCTATTTACTCAAAGCCCACACAATAGTGCAGGTATGCATCAATGGTCATGTACATACCCAATCCTAACTATGTAAATTAATTAGTAAAGTTTAATAAACTAAGTTGAGAATAAAGAGGAGAATAACACAGTATTCTAGAATGCAAAAGCTAATTTACAGTGAAGCAGTTTGCCCTGCAGCTGTGCAAAATGTCTGGAGTCCTCTCTGAACCCTTTGCAGTTGGAGTGTCCAAGGAAGAGCATGGATTTTGCTGGAGGCTCTGCTACCAGTCACTTGTTCTTTGGTATCAGTAATTTAGTCTACTGATACTGCGTAATATTTTTGATTTCTCCTTTCCTTAGATCAAATCACTAAGCATCTTTGGCTAAAGACTTTTAACTCCACAAATGATGAACGGAACATGGTGGATCGGTGGTGGGTTGCCTTGCCCCAGAGGTGTGCAGAGGCTCTTTTCCCACCTTGTAGCCATGCCAAAATCACACAAATATCCTGTTCAACTCTATTTTTGTGCATTTGTCCAAAGGCAGTGACTTTTCTACTAAAAAACAACATGCACACAGCCACTAGTCAGATATATTCTCTGTGTTGCATCAAATAACTGCATACAGTAAGTTGGAATGCACTAATCCATTCACAAGCCTATCAGTGGAAAAATCTAGGCTAGCCTTTTCTTGTAGTACTTAGTTTGAGATGTTCATGGAATATTTAAGACAGTATGGACAGTTTCCATGGTTTTGGGGCTTAATTCTCCCTGAGTCCTCATGGGGGTGCTCTCTTCCTATCACTGCACACAGCCATAATTTGACCATTCAATTAACCAGAAACACATTTTCATTTAGAAAGGAAACCCCACATTTTCTCTGAAAGCAAGGTGTAAGGGGAAACGTTCACAATTGAAAATGAGAGCTGAGCTAATGTGAAGCCTCTGAAAGTGTGATCCTCCTTCAAAGCAGACCTTTTTTTAAAATTCTATTTTTAAAAAATGAACACATACATTTGATTACTCTGTAGTTAGAACGGATACAGATCAATACCAAATACATTACAGGCAATTTCCAATCATTTGCTTTGCCTCTTAGTGCTTGTTTTGGTTACTGTGAGGATTCTCATGACACTGTGGATTTTCTATCCTTACAGAGTTTCACCTTTATTTTTAATTGTGGGCTTCATTAACAATTTCTAGATTATTCTAGATTATCCATTATCTGTTACTGTTCTGTTTCTGTTGTGCCATCTCAGCTTTGGAGACCAGCACATGCACCAACACCACTTCTATGGGTAGATGTGGTTGCCAGAAAAGAGCTAGACCTTGCATCTATCAGGCTAACACTCAGGGCAGTGCTGCTGTGTCTGGCTACAGTTGCCAACCAGCAGTGTAGCAGCAAATTTGGAAGTGCAGGTAATCAACATGACAGTGCCCGTAGCTATTTTATTTATTTTATTTATTTAAAATATGTATATGCTGCCTCCTAAAGGATCCAAGTCAGCTAACAGTATTAAAAGAAACAAAATTAAAAACTAAAATAGTAAATTATTACAATATTTAAAAAAATAATTTAAGAAGTATATTAAAATTTATAAATAAGAGCAATATTAAAAGCACAGGTAAAACAACAGAATATAATAATCTCTCTAAAAATTCCTCTTGGTGAACCAGCCATTTAAAGGAAAGCCTGCCTGAAGAGAAAGGTCTTTGCTTGTGGAGGGACCACAAAGACAGGGGCCTCCATGAAATCTGGGAGCAGCAACAGAGAATGCCCTTTAGCTTGCCAACCTTAAAGACAGAAATGTGGACAGCTGGATCAATCCATATTATGAAAGGTCTTTTCCTAATTGCTTGTTCAAGTCTAGCCACCCTCAATCACTATGTATCAAGCAGGGTATGACAACAGAATTTCTGGGAAGATCCATTTGAATTCCAGCTATTTTGAGGACTGAAGCAAAGTTGAAAGACAACAAGGAAACACTTTGAGAGGTGACTGATAATATTATGGTCCTTGCTGATCAGAAAGTTCCAGGACTATGACACTGTGAGCCCTAGCTCAACTATACCTCTTTTGTCAAATTTAACAATAACAAGTTTAACAACGCTGAGTGATTTTTACCTTTGTCTTTCTATCTCTAGGCCTACCGAGGTATCATCGTGTATACTCATCACTGCACTCTAGGCCTGCCCTTTCTGTACTTACCGGTACCCTCCTACATGTGAAGGAACATAGGCTTCAAAAGGGAAGCTCCACCATCTTCAGGGGCTCTCCATATGAATCAGAACTCTCTATTTTCAGGGGGGGGGGAAAGTTCACAAATACAGTACTGGGGCTTTCTAACTTATCACATGCTGTATCCAGGAAGTCAATCATACTGGTGGTAGAAGGCAGAGAGCCGAAGTGCTCCCTCTTTGTGTCTGGATAGATAGTATCTGGATAGATAAGTCCCGTTCTCTCTCTCTGTTTGTCCACCCAACTATCCATCTATTCATCTTTACATATTCAACAGTCTGGACAGGAAAAAGAGAATAAAACAAATAACTGGGTAGATCGATGGCTCTTATAACAAGACATGACTTCACTTCCCAGTTTGTCCTGTCGTTAGACAACAACATGAAATAGGAGTACTGAAAATGGATGAAGGGAAACAAAGTTCATTTTGTGAAAGAAATGAGGAATGAACATGTGCTGTTCCCAGGCAGTGTATGTATGTGTGTGTGCATTTTATTTCTGCTCGGGGACAATGAAAAGAAGTTTGCAGGTGTGCTGAGAGGCATCTTTATCTGTCATGGCAGCATGGCAGATAGAAAACCCACTTGAACACTTGCCAGGCCAGAGGTTGGCTCATTTATGCACTCCCACTGTGTTGGCCTTTCAACGCTTTTTCATTTCTTGGAAATGGGTTTCTTTCCATTTGACAATAAAGAGGAAAAATGAGCCATTTCTGAGAAGAAAGGAAGGGGGAAAAAGTTTCCTGAACAGTTAAAAAAAAAGAGAGGAGATGCCTGTGCTTTCTAGATGGCAAAGGACTTCAGAGCCAGTGAGCATTTCTAAAGAAGATCATTGCAAATATCTTAAGGCTACCCACTTTCCTGTTACTAAAAAGAGGGAAGGAAAAAAATTAGGCAACACATGCCTATGCTGTTTGATCTGCAACTGTAAGTGTGGAAATGATTACTATAATTTACATAGAAATAAAATAAACACAGATTAGTGAGAGATCCTGTGACCAGGTTACCGATGAGTTGCTTTGTTTATTGTCCAGGGTAAGATCAAAATTGTGTTCTCTCTTCCAATTTTATTTTAATTCCTTAAACTAGGCCTACACTGGATAACCCTTCACACAGAGCATGCCTTCATATAGAAAGCCGGTATCTACAGAGTAAAACACAGAGCTATCTTGAGTTATATATTGATGGTTCCTCAGATCAAGGATAGGCATTTATGCAGGGGTGTAACTAGTAATTTTGGCACCCAGAGCAGCCAGCACTGCCTCTTACCCACTCGACCATGAGGCACGGCCTGTGAACGATTCAAGGATAATCTGATGTTTCCTCCAAAAGAAAGAGAATATCTACACTTCCAGAAAAGGGAAAGTAAATAAGGCCAGGTGACGTTGCCATTTATTTTCATAATATTCTCCAGTAGAGTCACCTTTAGATTTTGGTGCCTTCTAAATGTTGGTGCCCTGAGGTAAAGCCCCAGTTTCTCCACCCTAGTTGCCACCCTAAAGCCATGGCACTGAAGGCCAATGATGTCCACAGACCTATTGAGGTTAGCCAATGCCATGTTAATCCGCTACTGGGGGGGGGGGAACAGATTCTTGTGGCACCTTAAAGATTAACATCATAAATATATAATCTATACAAATAAACACAATGTATTGTATTACAAACATTTCTGTCTGGAGGCAGTTGTATTACTATCTGAATGAAAGCCACTGTGTCATGTAAGTCAGTGGTTCCCAAACTTTTTCGACTTGTGGCTCATTTGACTTACTGGACACTGGCTGCCGCTCCCCTAATACAATACTTTGGGGGGTGAGGAGGGAGAGGGGAGCCCAGGCTGAATAGTACTTCTGCAGATTCTGTGGAAGTATTTCTGAGCATACCATGGTGCCCCTGTCTGGGTTTGGCTGCAGTGCACAGTTTGGGAACCACTGATATAAGTGAACGTGCACCGTTGCCTCATTTAATCTTTTTCATGACAATATGTACAAGTTTCCATCCAAAGACAATAATGTGATACTCCTGAAGTATTACCATAGAATCTGTGGCAGAGGGCACATCTTACGTGCAGAAAATCAGGTGGAAAGAGCCGTAGGCCACAAAGCATGGAAAGCCTGCCATTTGTGGCACCACATAATGGTCCCGGAGGTTCATGGCCCCATTGGTTACTTTGCACTTCAGAAAGGAACATAGCCTAACTGAATGAATGGGCACACCTGTGGGTCAAAACAGATGTTAAAGGGGATGTGTATGCTTTCCAATTAACTTCTTTTCCTTCCCACAATGGAATTTCCTTAGAGAGACATGCCTCAGCAATCAGCCTTGCAAAAACAGAATGCACTTCTTTCGTTCTTTATAAGGTAGCTTGTACTGTCTGCCGAAATCCTACTGTAAGCTATTATGTGCCATTTTATTGTTCAATCAAAACTCATAAAATGCCAACATGGAATTAAAAAAAACTCATTAGCACATCTTACATTGCTGATCCTTTGATTTCTTTTCATTAATCATGTTTTCCTTTGCAGGTGGGATCTTGTTGTACCTTGTTATCAGCGAAGCAGAACACCGTTTATTCTTTTACTTATTTATTTTACACTACATTTGCTTTCTCCCTGCTTGCCTGAAGTCTCTTGCATTTGTTTAGTGATATTGCTTAAGAAGATTTTTGGACGCTCTGAAGATGGAGTAGGGAAGGCATCAAAGCAAGGACCAATTTGCAGTGAATTAAGAAAGCTCCCACTCAGGGCATACATACACATTTCCCAACTGCAGCGTCACTTGCCAAAGTGTCAGAACAAAGGCAACAGAGCCAGGAGGAAAAGGCTGTGCATATCATTCCACTCCCAGTCATTTGCATTCTTTGAAGAACTAGAAAGGGTCTTTAGTGGATGGTTGCCATATTTTTACCTGCCAAAGTCCGAGTACCTCAATCCCTCCTTGCATCATAGGGCTAAATGAGTAGGACACCAGTGGATCTCCACAATAAAAAATGAGTATCTTCTTGTGTTGTGTTATTTATTAAAATTGTACCATTTATTAAAAATTGCAAAGCAGGTCACCAGTTTGTTATTCTGTTGACTTGTGGATGAACAAGGCAAAGGGTTCTGTCCTTAGAAGTGTTGGCTCAGGACAGCTGAGATGCCTGTGCCTTCCAAAAACACTCAAGTTGTAAATGGCCACAGTACTCTGTATAGAGTCTTTTTCAGAGTCATGTGAAAAAGAAAGTACACCCTCTTTGAATCCTGTGGTTTTACATATCAGAATGTAATAAAAAAAATCATCTGGTCCTTAGCAAGTCTAAAAATTAGGTAAATACAACCTCAGATGAACAACAACACATGACATACAGTGTTGTGATTTATTTAACAAGAATAAAGCCAAAATGCTGCAGCACCAGGATAATAGACCAAGCCTCCTTGCTGTGGCATGTGAATGATGTGCAAAAAAAGGCTTTGAAGTTCCACTAATGTTCCTGACAGATTAGCATTGAAGCAGCCAAAGAATGAGGAAAATAGTAAAGTCAAGTCAAGGTAGTTCCTTCCTTTGCTTTTATTAGAGTTAGTTCTTTGTGCTAGTAGTTTAAAAGTTAGCCTTTGGAAAGACAGGTAGCATTTCCCACTGAAAGCCAAAGATCCCATTGTAGCAAGCTGAAGAAGTTTTTGCTAAAGCTTAATGTGTTTTTACAGGTTGAAACAATGAGGTTCAGAACTAACCACCACAGGGTTCAATGGAGCTTATACCCTGGGTAACAATGCAGAGGATTGAAATCATGTTCCATAAACTTCATTGTGAAAATTTATTAGCGGCCTGTTTTTGGTATCTGTGGTTTTAGGATGCAGCTTTAAACAGAGGATTAGTTTTTTGAGTATAGATAGTAGAAAAGCAAGAAATAAATGCTTTCTCCTGGGGTATTCCTATGGATTCCCTTTGAGGGCAAGTCAGGAGGGCGTATCATTATGAGCTCCTAGGCTTCAGAATCTGCCATAGCGTGACTGATATTTAAGCCATGTCTCCATCTCTGCTTAACCTGAAAATCTGCAAATAATCACAGCTACTACAAATGCAAATCATTCTCCAGACCAGAGCTTAGGGAATCACCTTCCCAAGTTAGTTATAGTTAGAAGTCCCGAAAGTAGTAAGTTACCATTATAACTTACGTTTGAAAAATTACACTTCACTTCTCTGTTTCTCCAAAGGCGTTAACCAACTTACCTATCAATTGTTTTGCAAAAAATCTCAGCACTACAAGTTACTTGTCATTGTACAGAGCATCTTCTACCCCCATCCACCTTGTTTTCATTTCAGAATCCATGAGAGAGCTGTACCACATGGCACCATCAGCAGTTGAGCTGTGCCATTCTTCCTCTATCGTGTAGGGAGGGGACACCCTGATAAATATAAAAGGAAACAAATGGTTACAGTTATATTTTTAAAACTCTTGTGTTCCTTTAATTTGTAATTATAGTGGCCAGAATCCGTTTGGTCTGTTATGCCACCAATAGTACAATGGCATAAATTGCAGTGGTAAATCGCTACTGGTTAGCAAGCTGTTGCTTCCATCTCTCATTGCATATCTCTTTGTCACATGCCTGTGTGGGGATGTGACAAGTGATACAAGCAATGTATACTAGCAGCAATTCGCTGCTGCAGCTTACATCATTGCATTTACATTGATGTAACAAATCAATTGCTTTTGAATTGTGGTGCTGGTGGAGGCTCTTGAGAGTCCCCTGGACTGCAAGGAGAACAAACCTATCCATTCTGAAGGAAATCCACCCTGAGTGCTCACTGGAAGGACAGATCCTGAAGCTGAGGCTCCAATACTTTGGCCATCTCATGAGAAGAGAAGACTCCTTGGAAAAGACCCTGACATTGGGAAAGTGTTAAGTCAAGAGGAGAAGGGGACGATAGGAGATAAGATGGTTGGATAGTGTCATCGAAGCTACCAACATGAATTTGACCAAACTCTGGGAGGCAGTGGAAGACAGGAGGGCCTGGCTTGCTCTGGTCCATGGGGTCACGAAGAGTCGGACATGACTTAATGACTAAACAACAACAAACTAATAAGATTCTGGCCTGTCGAAGGTAGCTATACCCTTTCTGTTGGGGGGAAAAACTCTAATTACATAAGATAGCTCAATGGCTCAGACATCGGGTTGCAGAGCCAGAGACTGGGATATTTGATTCCCTGGTGTGCATCTTTGACAGTGGCTGGACTTGATGAGCCCTAGGATCCCTTCCAGCTCTGCAGTTTATGATGATGATGATGATGATTACTTGCTTACTTGAAGCTAGTTGCTTCAAAGGTCTGCTGCATACCTGAGCAAGCACTGCACCCCTGGAACTCTTCCTTCACTCACAGCAGGAAAGCGTACTGGTATACAGTATTGTGCACAGCAGCCATTGATGTGGCTATATAAAATTGGTAGATAAATGAAGAAACACAGGAGCATATACAAGGGTCTTTGAAGGCTGAAACCCTTCATTTCCTCCTCCCTTGTTTGATTTCATGTAAAGGACCCCTCTGATTAGAAGAGACCGGAGACCTCAAACTGGTAAATTAGGTCACTGCACAACATGGTGCTCTGCCTCAGGTTTATTGCCTGGTCCTTGCAATATACTGCAGATCCATCAGTCTCCCCAGTGGCTCCTTAAAGCAGATGGAGCCTGTCTTGGTAATGACAGCATGATCCGTATCTCCTTCCCACCTCTTTAGGGACATTCTCTTGATATGCAATAGGGTATCATTGTTGTTGTTGTTATTCTTGTTTCTTTTGATCAACTGCCTTCCATTTTATATGCTCAGTTAAACAAGCTATTTGATTATTATTTTTTATGGTGATAAATAAATATGTCACTCACTGGGTTGAGCATCTGAGAAGCAGGAGATGTAAATATGTCACAGATGACGACTGCAAGCTTCAGCAGCCTAGCCAAGTATGAATTATGTATACCTTCCCCCCCCCCCAATTCTCTTTTGAAGATCTTGGCAACAAATCCCAGCCCTTTTGAATAGGCGAAGAGAAAACCGTACTGTCCTTAAGCAAATGAGCCTAGGAATTGGTTCATGCATGGTGATTTGCATTACTTGGTGCCTGATGTATCAAAAGTTAACTTCCACATCTGAATGTGATCTAGTATCATGGATGAAACTTACAGTCACCTCTCAACATCTCTCATGCAGCAGTTCCCATTCCGCTTCAAGTAATAGCCCCCAAGTGGAATGATAATGTACCATCCTCTTGATGCCTGTGCTGCTCGGTTAGTGCAGCTTGTGGCTACAGAATATACCTCAAACAAGTGGCCAGGTACTGTACTGTTGAGCAGGAATAAAGTGGGAACAGCCAGGGTATGGAAACCACAAGAAGCTTTCTCGCCTCAGGCAATGATTGGTGCAAGCTGCTACCTTATATATGGCTGCACAGAAAATCATTTTAATCAAATATTCAACTTACAGCCCACCTTTCTCCCAAGAACCAGACTCAAGGTGCTTACAGTTCAGCAAAGCATATAGCAGAAAAACATAAGCCTGGAAAATGATTTGCGAACTTAAATATGGCTTGCTTTGGAGAAAATTCCTTCCGCAGCAAGTGTGGTCAGCTACTAAGGTGGGGGAAAAAAAGAAAAAGAAAATTCCTTGCCTCCTGATGGAAGGTCAACAGGAAAAAGTCCAGTTTAGCCTTTGCTGCTAGACAGTTCCAGAACCTAAGAACAGCCACTGAAAAGCCCTTTCTTGCACCTTTTAGGCATCCTTTAGTCTTGAGAGACTATGGTAACATGCTGTGTATGGAGGACTTGGAACAGCATCTAGTGTGGCTGAGAAGGCCAACTCAAGAGTGACAATCCCTTCCACATTGAAGACAAATACAATCTGTACCCCGTCTAGCTCCCTGATTTTGCTGGTTTCAGGACTGCCTCTTTGCCTTTGCCTTGACAAGTGTCTCTTCAAAATACGAGAGGCCATGCACCATCACTGGACTTACCTCAGAAGTTGGTATAGCCAAGAGACAGTCCTCCTTTGGAGAGCTCAAAGGCCAGGTAAGTTTAGGAGAACACCATCTTTCACATAGCCTGGATCCAAGTTGTAAATAAACCCATGCCTGGGTAAAGAGTTTGACTAAGAAGATAAGGTTTTAGATAAGGTTTTATCCACCCTTATTAGAGAAGGGTCTGGATATCTCTGGATATTTCTATCACCAGTGAAGCCTACCCAAATGACAGATGCCTTTAACGTGGGCAGCAGGCAGCCTATGTATGCAGCTGCCCTCAGCTTGATCTCACACAGAACTCTGCAGTTGATCAGCTGAGGTCTCTTTAACAAAAATTTGCCCCTTTGCCAGCAGCCCCCCTAGGTAGGACCAAGAGGGAGAGAGGGAAGGAGAGAGAAACAGGGAGAGAGGGAGAAGGGGGTGGGGAGAGAGGGAGAGAGCAAAGCAAGCAAGCAATGTGATGGATTTACCTTCTGTTGGTTCTCCCTCTTTCCATCACCAGCTTCAATCCCACCCGCTGCCCACATGTGCCCCTCAACAAGAGAAGGCAGTCTTTGATAATTAATACTCATAAGAAGATTCTTCACTCTATCATAATGCCTTTAATTTTATGCTAACCAATGTGCCCTACTTTTTTTATTGTCTGATTTGATCACCATAGTGAGATTTATCTCAAGTAACAGTATATGCTAAATGTTCTCCCAATGCTCTCATACCAGAAAAGTTTCTTTTCCCCCCCCAGTGGTCTCAACTGGACAGTTTGGGGAGTCTGTCTGCACTGCTGTCTGTTGTTCTTGTCCCAACACTGGCGTTGGTGAGACAGGGGACACCTTGCGCTCTTGTAATCTCCTCTCTGCAAGTCTTTGATAATCCCTCAGGAATCACGGTATGGAGTGATGCCTTGTCCTCATATTGAATTCCCTTTCCTCCTTCCCGTTTCACACTTTAAAGCACACACAAGAGACAACCCATTTAATGATAATCTTGCGGAGTGATGTTTCGGAACTGAATCAGCAGGAAAATGAATGTGATAAGAATGCAATTAAATGAACCTTCTTGGCAATGACATGGTTTCCAGGTGGTTTGTCATGATGACAAGGGCAGAGAGAGAAGGCAGGGTTCCGTTCTCCCACTTTAACATCTGGGACTGTGGAGAGCAGTGCAGCCTGAGAGATTTTTGCTACAAGGAGTGACATCCAAAGTATGGCCACCCACTTATCCCTTCTTGTGGCCACCAGGACTTTAAAATGACTTATTGTGCCATTTTCACATCAGCTCCTGCCTCTGTCAGAGATCTCTCCCTGCCCCCCCACAGTGGTACCATCTGATGAAGAAGCTTGATTCACCCCGCTGCAGGGCAAGGTCACCCTTGGTGGAGAAGGACCCAAATAAATACAGTTGTCTTCCCTTCTAAGAATGACTTACAGAGAAACCATGTGTTAAGTGAAATGTATACTTCCAACTACACACTTTCCCTTCAGGCAGGCAGTTTCTTCAGAACACTAGGAGACTTGAAAATGAAGCCTACGCTTATATCCCAGTAACTAACCATATAACAAAAGTGAGCTAATTTGTAAATGGGGCACGAAGTGAGCTTATGGTAGGACAAGTATTACTGCTGTCAGGTGATACCTTGATATCATTTGCTGAAGTTGCTTGTTTCAATGTGAAATTGTATCATTTAGTTTTGAGCCCCAGGGTTGAACTCAGGGGTGTTATTAAACAGTAGCAGAAGAAAAGTTCTCGGCAATTTTGCCTCTTTCATACACTCATATGTATGGTGCGAAATGTACATGCAATTTCCCTGAGTAATATATATATATATTTTCAATATCATAAAGACAGCTTTCTGCTGATGTAATGCTATTGCTTCCTTGCCCTGCCCCAGCCCAGACCCCAAATCACAGAGGGGAGGGGGAAATCTATCCCCCTCGCAACTAGTAGATACAGTCCACAATGCACAGAAACCAAAGAAGCTACAATACCATATGATGTGTAACTGGATGATTGGCCATCTTTAAAAAACACACCTAGTACTGTATGGAAAATCAGGTTCAAGTCCATACTAAGTTAAGAAACTTATAGAGTGAGCTTCAGCCAATCTCTCTCTCTCTCTCTCTCTCTCTCTCTCTCTCTCTGAATAACTGGATCATTGCAATGTTTTGAGAATAAAGTGAGGAAAAGGAGAGAGAGATCCGTTGTCTTGAGTTCACTGGAGGAATGGTGTGATATAAATGACACTAATAAATGAACATCCAAACAAACTCTCTACCTCTTTCTTAGCCGGACTGTGGAAGAAAGATGGAACAGCAAATATGACTTCCGACTGTGGTCTGGGTGGAATTATTTCTCCCCTACGGAGGAAGCACAGCTGCTACAAAGGAGCTGCTGATGCATCAATCTCCCTGTGTGTAATCTTCCTTTCCTAGCCCCTGTTCTGAAATGCTGCTTTATCTTTCAAACAGTAGGCTCCTCTTGAGCTTAGCTGTAACCATGATTGCAGGATAGGAAGAGGCCGTGCACATGGGTTCTGCTCCTGCAGATAGTGGATAATGGATGTACTTGTTGCCCCATCCATCATCTCTCTTGAAAGCAGACAATGCTGAGGACAGCAGATTCTAGAAAACAAAAGCAAACAGCCCCGGAGCAAGTCCCAATGAGAACTACATTCAAGTTTTAAGCAAGATAAATGAAGGCACTGAAGCAATACAAGTTTGATTATATTTAAATTCAATTTTAGCTGAGGGGAGATTAGTTTGGAGGCTTGCTCGTTCAAGGAGAAAAACATATTTCCCCCGCCCTGCTTTTTGTCATATCAGTAAGATGAATCTATGTAAATTGCTGGGTTTGGGGTTTCTCAAAGGTTTTATCTACGTTTCTCTTGGAATTCTAGCCTCACAGACAAAGCATCATGTTGAACATAAGTCAGAAATAGACTCTAAAGAACAAAAGTAAATGTCAGCAAGCTCTCTGAAATTTGCATTTCGTTTTGTAAGAGAATCAAAATTGCCACAGTACTCACCAACTGGAAGGGCCACACCTGTTTCTTTTTCAAGGCAAGTTCAGGAGTTATTTGAACGTGCTTTTTCTTTCTTTCTCACCCTCATGACTGGTTTAATAAAGATGCACTAAATCTGTCCCAAGGCAAGACTGTCCCACTTGACCCGACAAATCTGCAGTGCAAAGTTTGGAATGCAAAGAGGTGTTACTGCCACCAACGGACTTGCAAAGACCAATGATTCAAGCCTGCCAGTCTATTACAGAATCAGAAGATCCATGAAGATTCCTCCAGATCATTCAAGCACCCTACAGAAGTACCCAGGAGAGCAGCCTTGCATGGGTTGGTACAAATAACTCCAGATTTTGTTGGGGCAAATCTATATGATCTATGTTTAACATCTCCATTATTCCTATATGCAAAATAATGTAACTGCACCAGCATTAAGAGATAACTGCATATGAAAAAGTACTTCAAGTTTTAGCTTCTGTTTTTGAACATTGAGCTCTTTTCTCTGAAATCCTAGTGTTGCCTTCAACGGGCCAATTAATGCTCTCTGCTGATGCACCAGATAGTACCTGCCCCTTCAACTCATCATTATGCAGCAGGTACATAGAACAGGTGTGTCCCACTTGCCCACTATAGGCAAAACCGTATCACTGTTCACCTAATGGCATAATGCCCTTGGTTTCAAAAGCATGCTATTTATTGGCATAGTGCATCAGAAAAGAACAAGAGCAGAGATCATATCCAACAGTTTTTTCCACAGCAGGTGCAACAAAGGTGTCATATAGCAATATTTGCCTATTCCTCTGATGGGAAGCAGGTTTTTTTGTTATTCATATTTTGTTGATGCTGACTAGAGATGGGCATGAACTGCTGGTTCGGTGGCTCATGCCAGTTCATTTTTTTGGCCAAGCAGCTGTTCTGTGTTTCCCAGCCATGCCTCCTCTCGTGGGCACCCACCCAGAGGCAGTGCTCCAGCTTCCCTGCCTCGCCTCCTCTGGGCTCTGAGGGGTCACCCACCACAGGAGGTGGGGCTGGGAACCGCAGAACACCTGTTCAGCCAAAAAAGCAAACCGGCATGAACTGGCAGTCTGTGCCCATCTCCAACGATGACCTTAGACTAAGTAACATTGTCTTAAGCCATGGAGGTGAATCCAGGTAACTTTTGATATCTAACTTTCTCTCCTGCGGTTCATTCTGGCTCTCGTTGCTCTCTTTGATTATGAACTCTTCAGACAGAAATCATGTTAAAAGACTTTTTTTCTGTATGACAGTGACATCCATCTTGATGCCCTATAAATCTGAGATAGATTATCATTTTGCTCTAAGTGGTAGTATTAGGACAATAGGAAGCTGCCTTTTTGTGGATTGATCCATCCAGTTTGGTATTGTCAATTGAACGGCAGTGGCTCTCCAGGGTTTCAGCGTGGATTTTTCTCCTAGCCTAACTGAAGATATCTGGTTTTTCTGTGTAGTCTCTCAGCCAGGTACTCACCAGGCCTGAACCTGCTTAGCTACTGAAATCACACAGTATTGGGTATGTTTAGGGTGATACAGAATATTGGCACAAATTATTCCAGCAGCCTCAGTAGCTTTGGAGAGCAAATAATGGATTTTGGAAGAAGGTATCTTTAAAAATCTTTACATTGCAGTGCAGGGGTGACTAAAATGATTATGTTTATAGATTAGGATCTTTCTCTACCTTTAGAGTTTTCATTTGAAGGGAGCATCAAGCCTGAACTAAATGCAGTGTTTCCTAAATGAAAGTGGATCATTTATTTATTTTTAAATAGAAAAAATGTGATTCAAAATAAATGAGTATGCTGATTATATACTGTATTGATACTTCTCAGATGCCTAGGCAAGCCTTAAGCATCAGTTTGGAGAAAGCTGTTCTAACCATCCCACCCCACTATTGTTTGTTGCTGGGGTGATGATATTGCTATTCGTGTCTTGCCTGTTTCTTCCCTGCTGGTTATTTACTAAACACATTCAAGACATTTTACAATATCATCAATAAAACTCACATCCATTCCAATAAAACAACACCAAACTACGATGAAGCATAAAAATCAATAAACAGCCAAACAGCCTAGAGCAACAGACTTAAAAAGTAGCATTAATGATTCCTTCAAAGCCCAACTAAAATAAAATTACATTTGGAATTATGCATTGGTTCTCCATCAAGAGAAGGCTTCTTGATCCTAAAGCAACTTTGTGATTCCACAGGACTAGCTCTTTGTTGTTTAGTTGTTAAGTCATGTCTGACTCTTTGTGACCCCATGAACCAGAGCATGCCAGGCCCTCCTGTCTTCCACTGCCTCCCAGAGTTTGGTCACATTCATGTTGGTAGCTTCCATGCCACTGTACAACCATCTCACCCTCTATCATCCCCTTCTCCTCTTGCCCTCACACTTTCCCAATGACAGGGTCTTTTCCAGGGAGTCTTCTGTTCTCATGAGATGGCCAATGTTTTGGAGCCTCAGCTTCAGGATCTGTCCTTCCAGTGAGCACTCAGGGTCGATTTCCTTCAGAATGGATAGGTTTGTTCTCTTTGCAGTCCAGAGGACTCTCAAGAGCCTCCTCCAGCACCACAATTCAAAAGCATCAATTCTTTGGCGGTCAGCCTTCTTTATGATCCAGTTCTCACTTCCATATATCGCTACTGGAAAAACCATAGCTTTGACTATGCGGACCTTTGTCGGCAAGGTGATGTCTCTGCTTTTTAAGATGTTGTCTAGGTTTGTCATCGCTAGTTATACTTGACTCCTTCTGCCTAATGAGTATGGAGATCCTGACTTTTTCCTAAATAGAGTCAAGTTACTTCACAGAAAGTAAAACACATACAGAGGGGACAGAGTGCAACATGATCATTACATGACACCCCACTACCCCTAGATCAGGTTCAGGGCAACTGGTTACTACCAGAAGTTAGTTGTCAGCATTTTTTCTATATGTGGAAACAAAGGAAAATCACATAGTCTCCTGTCTGCTACAGCAGCTCTTTGGTGCGTGACACCTTGCATGACCATTCTTGTTACCAGTCTAAGAACAGGGATGCACTAGGAAACAAGAGTGGAGAAGGGAGCATGTCATTTCCCTTCCGCTTTGCTTTTAGAGAAACAGATACTAGCTTAGTTCAGCTTTCCACTGTAGCCACGCCTTAAATTTCCAGATGATGAAGAAGAGATAGCAGTTATTTACAGTGTTCAGTGGGATAAAGAGAAGGGCTTTGCTTTTGCATGTCTCAGTCTGAGACAAACCATGAACATCACGGCCCAAATGCCTACATCAACGAACAATACCTACAGACATGCCCCCCCTCTCTCTTTACCAGAATGTATAACAACTAACCTCCTGGAGAAAGCCTGTTTGAATCATTCTGGCTTGAAAAGGCAGAGAGAGAAAAAGCTGCTTTGGGAGCAAAAAAAGGGCTTTTGTTGTTGTGGTTTAGTCATTTAGTTGTGTCCAACTCTTCGTGACCCCATGGACCAGAGCACGCCAGGCCCTCCTGTCTTCCACTGCCTCCCAGAGTTGGGTCAAATTCATGTTGGTAGCTTCGATGACACTGTCCAACCATCTCATCCTCTGTCGTCCCCTTCTCCTCTTGTCTTTGCTCTTTCCGAACATCAGGGTCTTTTCCAGGGAGTCTCCTCTTCTCATGAGATGGCCAAAGTATTGGAGCCTCAGCTTCAGGACCTGTCCTTCCAGTGAGCTGGACTGATTCAAATCAGCCTTTGCACCAGGTGGTCAGCAAAAAAATACTTTGAATTAACCAATTTTATAAGCAGAGCTAATCTGACAGTATTTAACCATGCAGTCGCACCTTATTCAGCATTGCAGAACCATATGTATGACCCTCACCATGATGTTCATAATCATTCCCACAGGCTAACTACGTCCTGATTTTATTGTTGTTTTTACTACAGCTCTTTTTTTTAACTTCCAGATCTTTTATTGCCTTTGCTGTTTTCTTTTGAAACTGCTCCAGTTTCCTCGTTTTCACTCACACTGAATATTAAGTAGTGCCAAATAAAGCAATTTTTTTTCCATGGGAATATTTTCCATCCACATTGTGTTTTTAAATAAATGTGACAGAACACTTTCATTTAACCCTTCCCATCTCCCTCTCATGTTGTCAGATTACACTTCCTGTGTTGGACATGGTTTGCTTCTGCCTTTGCTGCATTTGACAGCTGTCTGTCTGAGTGCTGTCCATTGCCATGGTTCTAGCTGGTGAGTGACCTGATAAAGCCAGACCATCTTTCCTTATATAGGTGCTAAGCATGGAAGTGGCTGGTAGTAAACAAAGAGTGATTAGCTCCATTTCCCACTATGTAGTGGTGGAGAAATATCACATGGTAAGAGCACTGGCTTCTGTTACTAGCTTGTGTTCTTCTGTGGGTCTTGGTATAACAAATGGAAGAATAGGAAGAAGGTGTTTTTACTGCCACAGACCAATGATTTAAACCACTGAGATTTCTTTAAAAATAAAAAACAAAAACCTATTTTAGTTCCTTTTAAGAAACTGGAAAGTAATCATGAAGCTCAGCTGAGGCCTGTGCCATCTCACAATGTGAAGCCACCTCATGGTTTGGGAAGTGGAGTACAAATATTTTAATGCAAAAAATGGCATGTAAATATATATATATACTGTACAATAGTTGTGCATTCTTGGCTGAGGTGAGACTCTCCCTTCATACACACACACCCGCGGACCTGCTCATATGAGTTATTTCTTTAAAAAATGTAACTGTTAGTACTAAACTGCTTTGGGTTGATTTAGAACGTTAACAAATTACTTTTTAAAAGTAACTTCCCAAGCTCTGTGGGAAGATCTCTCTCTGTGAATGTCCACCAGCAGTCCATAGAGAGATGTGGCTGGATCTACTTGTATAAGAAATGACCACAATTGTACCTGGGGTCTGTTCAGGCTTGGTCATGACACTCTTCATTTCAAAGCATCATTTCTTTGTGCCCTTTGGAACCTTGCAATATGTACCCTCTGCCAGTTCTTTCTCTGTTTTTAAAAGCTGGAGAATCCCCTAGTCGTGGCTATCAAATTCTCTTAACTGTCATTGTTTAAGCTACTTGCTTGTCTGGATATCAGACTTTGCTTTAAAAGCTGAAAGTGACAGCAGGGTATTCAGGAATCACACACAATGCACTTAAAGAGAACTACTTTAAGAACTACCTTATAGATTCTGCTCTTTGTCCCTGACAACTAATGCCAGTTCCATGGTATACTGTGGGACACAAAAGATGCTACTCATTTCCGCACAAATATAAATCTTAGCAGGTTTCTGCTTTCCGCTGATCTCGATCCATTATTATTGTGGTGTTTGTTCCACTACACTTTGAGGTCTCCATAGTCTTTCGAGACTGAAGGATGTCTAATGAGATAAAAGGTTTCAGGAGTTAACCTCGAGGCAAAATCTGGAGCTGGAGTCCCAGAGGCAGCTCGTGTTGTTCTGCCACCTCCTGCGACATCGCTGGAAACAGTTGTATTGGCTCTCGCCTTTCCACTGGACTATTTCAGCAACATGGAGAGGGGGGTTTGCTGCTTGGGTATCAGCCTATCCTCCATATTTTTTTACCCAAGCTTCGTGCTCTGGAGAGGACACTCCAGCTTTGCATACAGCATCGAAACAACACGGGAAGTAGCAGCTACCGATTATAAGCCTTTGCTCGATTAGCGTAGAGCATGACACCAGGGGCTACTTCTGATGGTGGGAGAGGTCATTGCATGTCACTAGGTAGATACTGCCTGTCTTAAGCTGGGCAGGCCCCAGCCAGTAAGGTGCTACCTCCCCACGATCTGTTAACTTCAAGGGGTGTGTGGGGTTTAGGGTGAAACCCGACAAGCAGATAGATAACTGTGCACCATGCAACAATCATAAGAAAACTTCTGCCCTAAAGCTGGGCACCTAGAATGTACAGACAATGACCCCTGGCTTTTCTGACTACAGCTTTCATGATAACCTGCAGGAAATAGACGATGTGCACAAGACAGCTGTCATTGACATGGAACTGAGTAGACTGCAGATGGACATTGTTGCCCTGCAAGAGACAAGATTGCCAGACTCTGGATCTGTCAAAGAGACCCTTGTCCAGCAGGCCGAGGCAAAGAGGAAGTCACAAAAGCAGCAAAATTAGGGAGCTGGACAGGGGACAGACTAGATTTGTCTTCCGTGTGGAAGGGATTGTCACTCTCAAATTGGCCAGCTCAGCCACACTAGACTCTGTTCCAAGTCCTCCATACAGAGCACGTTACCATAGTCTTTTGAGACTGAAGGATGCCTAATGACTTTGAGGTCTCATCCTATCCCCCCACACCACTCCCATGTATGCTTACAGTAAATGCCAATATGAACTGTTGAGTTGGCATCACACACAAGGAAATGTAATCATACACTTGCTTTCCTAAATATAAACTATAGAGTTCCTGTACAAGTCCCCATCTTTCTGGAAGGAAGGAAGGAAGGAAGGAAGGAAGGAAGGAAGGAAGGAAGGAAGGAAGGAAGGAAGGAAGGAAGGAAGGAAGGAAGGAAGGAAGAGTAGGAGATGTAGGGCAGTACTTAATCTTTCAATATATTCTTTTTTCTAAGTTGAATTTGCCTTAATTGGCTGACTAAAGCAAATTTCAGAAGATCTTATATACAACTAAATTTGCATAACACTGTAAAACATGACCTACAATTTAGCCTCACTGTTCTCTTGTTGTGATTATAATAATCCAATTGATATGTCTCAGAATTTTAGTAGAGTATACCTGATTCCCAATCCATAGGTACCAACTGATGCTTGCAAAAGCGTGTTGCTTATATACTGCCCCATAGCACTTCAAGTACTCTCTGGGTGGTTTACAAGTTAATTATACAGGCTACACATCCCCCCCCCCCGGTGAGCTGGGTACTCATTTTACCAACCTCAGAAGGATAGAAGGCTGAGTCAACCTGGAGCCGGCTACCTGGGATTGAATCCCAGGTCGTGAGTACAGTTTTGGCTGCAGTACAGCAATTTAACCACTGCGCCATGAGGCTCTTCCTTGAGGTTTAGAACCTGGGCAAATCATGTTGCAAGCCAGACATCGAAAGAACACCTTGCAAGTAATAGTGTTATCTGTAACATGTTTTAGACAGGAGGTAATATGAGCACAACATTGCTCTTTTTGCGAATAACATGACTGGTAACATTACTTATTTTCCATGTGACTCTGTTTAGGCGCATTCTTTTCTGGTTTGTGGGTTAAATTGATGACATTTCAAGGAATCACTCTCTCACATACATTAGGTCACTTTCTAATGTTTTTGGGTGTATTTTTATTCCCAAAAAGCATAAAATGCAACAACCAAAAGAATGTCTGGTGTAAATGAGCCTCTGTGTTTTGCAGTGAGTGACATTTTAACAATTGCTTTTAAAGTGAGATTTGCCCCAAACTCTTGGCAATTCACAAGGGAATACAGTAGTGGAGCCCCTTACACCGCAGTGCAGCAGGCTTGCATCTGTGCATGTTGTGGATGTAAAACATGGTCATCGTGCTTTAGTTTGATAGCATGCATGTATTCTCTTTGGGGGGGGGAAGGAGCGATTACGTGATCCATTGTGCCAATATGATTGGCTGGTGTGACAGCCGAAAGGACTGTGTAATGGGTACAATTCATATGCCTAAGCAAAAGCCTCAAATACAATTGAAAAAGTTAAATGGTCATTATAGTAAAAAGAACTCTGAATCCTGCTGATTTATACAATTTTGTCTTTATCCATAATTATGGTTTAGAATTAATTGAGTAGCCTGGGGCTTTTTTGTACTGTATATGCTAATGATGTCTAATTTTTCCCCCTTCTATGTCCATATTAACTTATCTGAGAAATGACATATTGCTCAGATCTGCTGTCAAGATTGCTGAGCTGAGCACCTTTAGAATTCACAATTCAACCTCATGCATGCCGGTGCGTTTCCAATCTGTTTAGATTTTATTTCAGTTTTTAGAGCCTTTTCAATCATTAATTCACAGGCACAGTGCTAGAAAAGATATTTAATTCAGCCAGACCTTGTCACCCACTGAGTCTTAGCATTCATATATACTTGGTTTTCTTCTGATTGTTGTCAGGAGCCTTACATGGCTCATAGGTGGCTTGGGGATTGTTTGTGAAAATGAGCAGATACCCTCAGTGGACCTGGCAGTGTCCCCAGCCTCCACTACATGTCACAGTTCTTCTAGTGAACTAGGAGGGACAGGCATTGTTTGTAATAACTGTGGGAAGGAGATCTAAGAGAATGGCTGACCCAATGGATTTCATGACTCAGAAGAACCTGAACTCATGTCTTCCTAGTTCCAGATTCAACATGTTGTCAATCAAACCCAGAACTCTCTCACTCTCTCCTTTTTTCCACCTTTGGTCATGTTCCAAGGTTGCAAGTACTCATTAATAGGAGTCAATAGCCAGTGCAGGTCAAACACAAGTAGTCCAAGTCAAGTTTCAAGGAGCGTGCAAGAGTGCAGTCAGTGGCAAAACCCTGCAGTCAGGCTGTAAGTCATGTACATCTCAATCTCCCAGTATCAAGAGAGAGGAAATGGGAAGAGGGCTACAACAGTCCAAATCAGCCTGCTGTGATGCAATGAAGACTGAGCAGAATGTGTTAAACCCAGAGCAGTCTGAGTTTAATTGCCTTGTGATCTATATATAACTTGGCTTGGGACCCCAACCTTCTTTAGCTGGCTCTGGTTATTCAGGTGTCTGACACTGAGAACATCCATGATGTCTTTGTCAATATATTGAGTTGCTGGTATTCTCTAGGGTGAGGAACTTCATCATCTATCAAGCTGTTGTCACCTCCTGACTGGAATCTTCTCTGGCTGTAAAAGGCATCTCCACAATCTCTTGTGCTTTGGGGATGGGGTTGCCAGCTAGGTCCTTAAGAACTCCCTTAGCTCCTGCATAGGCAGGTCATCCTCATTTTCATCCTTTGAAGACGACTCAGCCAGGTAAAGGTAAAGGTTCCTCTTGACATTTTAGTCAGTCGTGTTCGACTCTAGGGGGCAGTGCTCATCCCCATTTCCAAGCCGTAGAGCCAGAGTTTGTCTGAAGACAGTTTCCGTTGTCACATGGCCAGCACGCCTATACACGGAACGCTGTTTACTTTCCCACCGAGGTGGTACCTATTTATCTACTCGCATTTGCATGCTTTCGAACAGCTAGGTTGGTGAGGAGCTGGGACAAAGCGACGGGAGCTCACTCCGTTGCGTGTATTCGATCTTATGACTGCTGGTCTTCTGACCCTGCAGCACAGGCTTCTGCGGTTTAGCCCACAGCACCACCACGTCCCTCCAAGGTCTCAGCCAGGTAGGGCAGGGCAAAATTTTTGCAATTACAACTCTCAGAATCTCCAAGCCAGTAGGGCCAGTACTAGTTGAGAATTCTGTGAATTGTAGTAATGTCTTGAAATTCTGAGCAAGCCACAGTGGTTCACTGCTTGCTGGGCATAATGTATCCTATGTATATACTCAGCATAAGAATACATGCAACCTCCTATATGACACC